>NC_067476.1:86550745-86850745 GCF_947179515.1 Apodemus sylvaticus | reverse complement strand
CTACCATAGGGTGTTTTTATCTGTTTATTTTAGAAGTTAACTGGCTAGAAAACCTTAAAAAACAATTCTAATTTCAAATTAATACTTTTCAGGCTAACTTATTTAACACATCATTTAGTTACTTCATTGAATTAATGTTATAGAATCACTCTATCCCATTGCTTCAAAAAAACTTTTTTAAGAATAAAAAATACTGCCAAGTATTTTCTAATACTAGAATTTTGGAACTAAGAATCACTAATTTTGTTGTTTCTTTTCTATCTACTTGTATTTCAAACTGAAAAAAAAAGGTATCTATATATCATATACATCTAGAATTTTAATTTAATTCATTTAAATCATCTTATCATTTAATTCATTTGTAAAGCCAGGTCCACTTGATAAAAATTCCTAGCCACACAATACAATATAAAAGGGAAAGGTGGAAATGACCTCTCTGAGTTTTTCTCCCCAGAGTTAACCCTTTACATGTTTCTGTAATCATACTACTCACTGCAGAAAAGCACACAAAACATCTTCCACATACATCTGAGAACCCTGTCACACATACTTAACTGTTCTGTAATTAGCTTTTTTAAAATGTGAACTATCTCATTTACTTCCCATACTATTACTATAATATATAACATTAATATAGATTCATCTCATTTAAAAGTATTAAGAACAGTCTTTCTAAAGAGTTCTTAATTACATCTAGAATTTCAGATGAGATCAGGCGTGTTCAGGGTGGTATGGCTGTAGACACATCTAGAATATCAATGTATAAATATATCTGTGAAATTCGGGCAACACATCTAAAAAAAGCATTTTGTAACTTATGATAAGAACATTCTTCTCTGTCTCAATAGGAGTTATGCACTTTGAAATATCTAAATAATACCCATTCTAATTGCCCTATTTCAGAATGTGAACACTTTCACATAATACACATTTTCTTAATCCATGGTTACGTGTAATAATCAGGCAGTTTTAAAATATGGTTTAAAAATTAATAGACACAGTATTTTAATATTTCAATATCTTTTTACAGTATCTATTTATATGGGCAATATACTCTATATGATGGTTTGTATATGCTAGTCCTAGGGAGTGGCACTATTAGAAGGTGTGGCCTTGTTGGAGGAAGTGTGTCACTGTGGGGATGGGCTTGGAGATTTTCCTCCTAGATGCCTGAGCGTGCCCAGTCTGTTTCTGGCTTCCTTTGGATAAAGATGTAGAACCCTCAGCTCCTCCTGCACCATGCCTGCCTGGATGCTGCCATGCTTCTGCCTTGATGACAATGGACTGGACCTGTAAGCTAGCCCCAATTAAATGTTGTCTTTTATAAAACTTGCATTGGTCATGGTGTCTGTTCACAGCAGTAAAAACCTAAGACATTCTATTTTAGAAAGTAGATCAATGATTAGGAAAGAGATGAGAGAACATACCACAGTCACATTAACAATAAATGACCAACAGCATCATGTTTTTAAAACAGTGTGTATTAGGTGTTTTCTCAATTCCTTCTGGTTCATACCTATCTAAAAAAATATGGCTTCCTTCAGGCATTCTGTTGCAGATTTTTGGAACCCTTCTACCCTTCCATTACAACTTGATTTATTATTCTCCGTTGATGCCAGGTTATCAGTGAAGATTCCCTCCTCTCTTGCAGTCCCCTGTTTCCTAGATCTCATGGTTACCACGTTCTTCCTTTACTTCCTTTTTGGGGTACAGCAAACTGTTGTATCATGATTAAGCAGGCATGAATGGTAACTGTTTCTGGGGCCCCCTATAGCTACTGAGAAATTGCAAAACTCTACTTTGGTGATTTCCTCCCAACCTCTACAGACACAACTCTATTTTTTTTCTACCCTCCAGTTTTGTCAATGAGAAAGCTAAGGCTGATGTGTTATTCCAACTCCTAATTCTTTCCGTGCCATACTTTTCTGCAGTTTTAAAAGTCTTTTTAGCTGGGCAGTGGTGGCGCACGCCTTTAATCCCAGCACCTGGGAGGCAGAGGCAGGCAGATTTCTGAGTTCGAGCCCAGCCTGGTCTACAGAGTGAGTTCCAGGTCAGCCAGGGCTATACAGAGAGACCCTCTCTCAAAAAAAAAGTCTTTTTATGTGTAATGAATATTTTACAATGATATACACTGATACTAGGCAAAATTAACTTATATCCCTCAGGCTTGTGAAAACTTTTTGTATTGTTTCTTTGATCATTCTTTTTCCTTCTTCTTGGTTCTCTCCCTTTCTCTGAAACATACCAGACTACTCAGACTGAGTCTCTAATTCTTTTTCTCTCATTTTCAACCTCTTCCCTTGTGTGCAGTGTGTGTGTGTGTGTGTGTGTGTGTGTGTAGGCCAGAGGTCAACTCCAGGTATCATTCTTCAGGCTCAGATGGGGATTTTGTTATTGCTTTGTTGTTGTTTTAGAAACAGCAACTCTCATTAAACTAGAGCATCTACCATGTAAAATAAGCCCCAGGGATCTGCCTGTCTCTGCCTCTCAGCACTGGGAAGCTCACAGAACCTCAGCTGGGTTTTTAGTGGTTGCAGGCAGGGTATTTAACTCAGGTCCTCATGCTTGCATGACAAGCACTTCACCACCTGAGCTACTTTCCAGTTCTACCCATGCGTCTATTGATCCTACTATCTAATATACTGAAACAACTACCTCAACATTATCTTTGAGAATAAGTTTATCTTATTCTGTGTTTATGGATTTCTAATTCTTGTTCTGTGGATTAGTAAGCATATTTCCTTTAAGCAGTCTTGGTTTTATGTGTTTTTTAAACTGCTATTTTTGTCTGCTTTTCACATGAGAGATTTTCTTCAAGTGTCCAGTAATCCTTAGGAATGTGTTTGTACTTAAGAATGAGGTATTAACAAGATGGTCAAACACTAGACTTCATTGTGGGAAGTTCTGGCTTAACTATTTCTTTCAGAAAACATTAACTGAAGGAACTAATTTCTTCCCTTTTGGGAATGTTACTTTCCTCAGAAAGGAATCTCCCATTCACTTACCTGGGGATTAGAATAGTTGTCCTGTAACTGGGAGAACTACACTGGCAGGGTGTCTTAGTCAAGGTTTCTATTCTTGCACAAACACAATGACCAAGAAGCAAGATGGGGAGGAAAGGGTTTATTGAGCTTACATTTCCATGTTGCAGTTCATCACTAAAAGAAGTCAGGACTGGAACTCAAGCAGGCAGAAAGCAGGAGCTGATGCAGAGGCCATGGAGGGATGTTTCTTACTGGTTTGCTTCCCCTGGCTTGCTCAGCCTGCTCTCTTATAGAACCTAAGAGCACCAGCCCAAAGGTGGTACCACCCACAAGGGGCCCTCCCCACTTGATCACTAATTGAGAAAATGCCCCACAGCTGGATCTCATGGAGGCACTTCCCCAACTGAAGCTCTTTTCTCTGTGATAGCTCCAGCCTGTGTCAAGTTGACACACAAAACCAGCCAGTACACAGGGTATTTTCACTATAATGTTTCCAGTAATGTACTGATAGAGGAAAGAGAAAGGGAGGTCAGATGAAGAGAAGGAGGAGAAAAGAAGGAAAGAAAGAAAGGGGGAAGGGAAAGAGTGGTAGAAAGTACAGTTGGGCTGACAGAAACAAGTAGGAAGAGAAAGAAGAATTTACAATAGTTGCCATTTCTGCTAGAGACATGATTAATCTCAGGCCACTACTATTTTGACAATCATTTCCTAACAGTAAGGGGGCTGCAGTACATTACTAGATCCCTTTCAACCTCATCTTTCTCTCAGATTCCAACTGTACACCCCCAAGAGGGGAGAGCCACCTCCTGTGGGGTGGAAGGAGGAATCTGGGGTTGCAATAGTCTTCACAGATGTTCTCATCTGGATTTTTCAACTGCATATCCCACTTCAAAAGACACAGGATACTATAATTCCTGACCATTTCTGGGTTTAGTTTTGTTTGTTAACTGGTGTGTAGATATAATCCAGTGTCTCACTGTCTTAGGCTTTCTATTCCTGTAAGAAAACACTGTGACCAAAACCACCGTGAGGAGGAAATGGTTTATTATGAAGTTCCAAACCACAGCTCATCATCCATGAGGTCGGATCAGGAGTCCAACCCAGCAGGGACCTGGAGGTAGGGACTGGTGCAGAGGTGGTGAAGGAGGCTGCTTCCTTGCTTATTCCTCATGGCCTGCTCAGCCAGCTTCCTTAGAGCATCCAGGGCAAACAGCTGAGGGGTAGCACTGTCCATGGTAAGCTGGGCTCTCCCACATCAATACATTAAGAAAATGTACCACAGGCTTGCCCACAGGCCAGGCTAGGGCAGGCATGTTTCTCAGTTGGAGTTCCCTCCTCCAAAATGACTCTAGCATGTATCAATCTGACATAAAATTTACAATGCTAGGCAAGGACCCTACCACTCAGTCATATCACAAGCCTCATGTCCATAACTTTGATTAGGTTTCTATTTCCTGTTTCTGCACATTGTCCATCTTGTTCACGTTTAAAGCTTGGCCTTTTATGCTTTTTTCATCATTTTCATGTTCTTATAGATTTATTGCCATTTTACAGCATTTTCAAAAGGTGGCAAAAATTAATGTAGGTTAAATTAATCATCTTAAGCTGGAAGTCATAACGAGGTAGTCTCTAACTTGGGAAGAGCTCAAGCTTATTCATGCCACACAACTTATTGGCTTAAAAACACTTAGTAAAGCCCTCCTGCATGCTTGACCCGATCTAGTGTGTTTATGATCCTTCAGCTACAATGTTGCTGTCTTTATGGAAGTTATACCTTATCAGGAATATAAACTTGTACATAATATAAACACACATGAAAATATGTTATTATTTCCAACAATGCTGAATTACCAAATCTGAAAAACATTGTAAAAATGGATATTGTAATAGATCACACAAATCAATTGCTAAATCCTTCAATTTTCAAAAACTAGTAAATGTTCTAGTTAATACAGTAAAAATACAATAACAAGAATAAAATATAAAGATTACTCTTAATACGATGACTATAGAAACATAACTAAACTTACAACTGGAATTTAGCTGTCTATGTTCTTTCTAAATTCACTTCTAAAAGCGTACGACGGATGACAGCATAACTGCAGAGCACTGAAAACCACCAGCCGTTACCAAGAGCAATGATCCCTTTTAGTGCAGGTGGAATCAGAGTGCTGCTCAAGAAAACACTTGCCATATCTAAGCAGTGGAATCCTTAGCAACAGCTCAGCACTAATATTTTGTTCTGCTATATATCAGTCGTTCCTAGACATCAGTCTGCAGCTAAGCACTGACCCACATCAAACTTCCCACTAGTCCACAGGCAAATGTCATTACATGACTTTCCTTATAATGATCGGTCCTTTATCCTGAGATTATAGCTTTAAAACACATATATTTTTAATGTCCTGTCTTATAAAATGATGGTGATGATAGATGATAATGTCTTCTTTTTTAATGTGATACTTGACAAACTTTGTACTATATTAGTGAAGGAATCTAGAATCTTGACTTTTAAAATTAAATGATAGGGCCTGGCATGGTGGCACTCACCTTTAATCCCAGCACTTGGGAAGCAAAGGCAGGCGGATTTCTGAGTTCAAGGCCAGCCTGGTCTACAGAGTGAGTTCCAGGACAGCCAGGGCTATACAGAGAAACGCTGTCTTGAAAAACCAAAATAAACAAATAAATAAATAAATAAAATAAATAAAATTAAATGACAGAACAAGATACTTAAATGCAACTAAACAAGGGAAGCATATTAAATAAAAATTTACATAAAATAAATATTAAATATATGTATATAACCTGATTATTTTCTCTTAGCATCTTCAATTCTGCACTGATTTCAGTATTAGCTTGAGTTTCTTGCTGAAGTAATTGCTGCATATGTTGAAAAGAAATGATGATATCCTTCAAAAACATAAAAATATATCATGTTTCTAAGTTTGTTCTTCAAATATATTTCTGGTTTTAAGCTACTGTTATAGCTTAATTTTCATATTATGTATTAAGCTAATAGTACTTCTATAATCTACTATCTAAAATGATTACTGTTACACAAATGTCTATCAAGTATTATTTCTAAAAGTCACGTAATAAGTTTTTGAAATGGGTCACAGATTATAAGACATTACTGAATAAGGTAAAAAGTTCAAAACTGAAATAAACTTGTTGCCTTACTCACCCAACAGTGAGGAATATATCACTAGGAAAATGTTGCATGAACTATAATATTATAAAATGATTCTACAGACCAGGCTGTCACCAATCAAATGGAGATAAAGCAAAAAAGAGAAAAGACTGAAGAAGAAGAGGGGCTGGGGGACAGCCCGAAGGTTAGAGCACTTGTTGCTATTGCAGAGGACCTAGGTTTGGTTCCGGGCACCCACATGAGAGCTCACAACCATCTGTAACTTCAATTCCAGCAGATCCAACGTCCATAAACGTGGTGCAGGCAAAACATTCATATACATAAGATAAATCTATTTTTAAAATAACTGTAGTTTCCACAAACTATTCTTTAATTAGAAGAATAGATTCAAATGAGAAGAAACTGTCCTAAAATAACACATGGCGTGTGTATGTATGTGTCTGTGTGCTCGAAATACATAAATATTTCCACTTAGGACATGTTAGCTGAACACCTATTCCACAGCTAGGCAAATATCATTCCACATCTACTTCCCACTACTGTTTTTTTGAAATATTAACTAACTCCAAAAATATGTGATAACTGGCTTACCTGTTTTTCTTCTTGAAGGTGGGTAATCTCTTCATTAATTTTCTTATTTAATTCTAATTCCTTAAAATTGAAGAATTTTAAAGTTATAATGTAAAATTCAGTAAATTCTATATTCAATTCAGTAGCTATGTTTATGATGAGACATTGGCTCCAGTGAATTAAAAAGCTCAGTGTAGTCTAGTGCAAACAAATGTTAAAACTATAAAATTTCTTCTCTTAAATGTTATTTAGGGGCTGAAGAGATATCTCAGCAGTTAAAAGAGCTGACGGCTCTTCTAAAGGTCCTGAGTTCAAATCCCAGCAACCACATGGTGATTCCCAACCATCTGTAATGAGATCTGACTCCCTCTTCTGGTCCATCTGAAGACAAACACAGTGTACTTACATATAATAATAAATAAATCTTTAATGGAGCAAGTGGGACCAGCCAGAGTGAGCAGAGGTCCTGAATTCAATCCCCAGCAACCACATGATAGCTCACTGCCATCAGTACACCTTCAGTGTACTCATATACATAAAATAAATATATAATTATTTTTTAATTGTGCCATAAAATCACCTGAAGCAACATTTGAGTGGGATTAAAATTGTTATGACCAAATTTTGAACTGTTTTTGCTAATGACAAAAAAATGACAAAAAATCTAATAATTTTGAAAATATTGATATATTATTTTTACTCTATTAACTTACAAACAAGAAATATTTTATGCAATAATACTGAGTTCTCATAGTTTTGGTAAACTTAAATAAATTGAACCAAATACCATGTTGAGTCTTTCTCGGAGCTCTTCATATTTTTGTTCTTTAACTATTAGATCTAAATTTTCTTCCTCCATCTTATGCTGACATGTGACCTTGGACCTAATCAACTCTGAAGCTGCTTTCTTTAGTTCCTTAGCATAAGAAACAAAAAGCAAATTCAGTATGTATATATATATTTCAATAAAGCAAGATATTTTCATGATTATTTCCAAATCTTTAAATGTGGATCTAATCTATACATTCAATTCAGCTCGCTGCAAAGTGACACTTCTAACTTACAGACTGAGCCCTTGATGAAAAAGATCTCATGGTGGAGTGAATGCCCAACGAAATTTTACTAATCTATCAAGGTCCTTTATGGAAAAAAGTTTTTGAAAGACAGAAGCTAACAAATAACTGTGTCCTAAGGAACCCTAACACTCATAGATGAGATAAGAGGCCAATACCAAATGTTGGAAAGTACAGCCAGGGGAGAAGCCCAAGAATGTGGGCTTCAAAAGAAACTCAGGGATTCCACCAAACTGGATGCCTCAGCTCTACATGCCACAGCTTCAGATAGTTCTGTGTAAATCCCCGTTCAAAACCTAGGAGTATTAGTCTTAGGTTCACACACTACTTTTGGACATGCACATTGCATAATCATGTGGATTTAGCAGTAGGGTTTTTCTTAGAAAAGCAGCAGGCAATTCACCGTCTGGCAAATGAGAACTCTCAGCTTGTACTAAAGTAACTAAACAGGACTGGAGAGAGCTCCGTTGTGAAGAGCACTTGATGCTCATGCAAAGGACCCAGGTCCAATCTAGCATCCTTATGACATCTCACAAATATCCCTAACTCTAGTTTCAAGGGGTCCTATAGGAGCCTAGTCAGACCTCTTCAGGCACCAGGCACACACATGTACCTGGAGGCAAATCATGTGTACACACAAATAAAATAAAAATTCATTATATAACAAAACAAAAGTTTAGATGACAAAAGCAAGACTTGAATTAGAGAAATGTGTGGATGGCACATACCCTTCATTTGACCATTCTTACCTGCCATGCTTTTCCCACACTGCTCTCTGTCCTACATCACTGATCTCTGGGAGAACAGGAAATCCTGGGTTCTTTGGACCCCAGTAGGGTTAGATCTATGGGCAATACCTGTGTAGTAGCTGCCTCCCTATAGAACACAATCTAGTAACAACCCTGCATCTTCAGGAACTCACAGCTCAACCTTCTGTGCCATAGCTACAGTTCTCTCAAAGTCTCACAGTGCAAACTTCTAGTTTCTTTGCATCAGATGGTGTTTTGCTGGGGCAAACATGTGAACGAGTATTTTCTTGAAGCAGACACAACTGAAAGGACATTTTACTAAAGCACACATGTAAAGGAATGTTTCATTGAAGTGGGCACAGGTGAAAGGATATGTCACTAAGGCAGACTCGTGAAGGAATGTTTTGGCTGAAGCACAGGTAAAAGAACGTTTTACTAAAGCAAGCACTGTGAAAAGACACATGATGAAGGATTCTTTGCTAATAACATGCATGTATTAGTCCACCTTACACTGTGTGTTGGGCTCCATTTATCATGACTCCATAGGGAGAAATGCTCCAAAAAACGTCTGGTGGTGTGCTGGTGGCTTCATGGACTCGGGCCAAATGGCAGAGTGATGTCAGCTGATAGAGACTCACATGGAGTTTTGCTAAGACATACTCATATGCTGAGGCAAGGCATGAGGCAAGGCCAGGCCTGTGGAGGACACATGATATTTGGAGGGAGTATAAATAGGACTGACTGTGAGAGGGGCTTGCTTGCATAGCTAGCTCTGCAATGCTTCATGGTCTCAGGTCTTCGCTGATAGTCATTTCCTTGATAGTCATATCAAGAACTCATCCTGGCATCCCTGGTGATACTAACCCTTCTGCTGACTCATGCTGATTTTTTTGAGGCCTAGTTGTTCCTGCTAGGTAGTGCCACCACTGCTGCTATCCGACACTACTGAACTATACTGCTGGTATCTTTGTGAATTATTTGTGAGTAAATCAAGCTGTTGCTGTTGAATCCTATGAGCTGAACTGCTGATTACCTGACAACACAGATGGGATTTTGCTCCAAAGAACCTTTTCTAAATGAGTCCACTTCCCCCGTATCCTAATAACCTTCCTTTTCTACTACCTCTGGTGGGTGGTGGGCAGGAAGGGAGGTTAAGGTGTTTAAGAACTATTGTTAAAAGTAGGCTTTGACCCTCTCTCCATATCTTTTCAATATAGTACTTGAATTCTAGCTAGAGCAATTAGACAACATAAGGAGCTCAAAGGGATACAAATTGGAAAGGAAGAAGTCAAACTATCACTATTTGCAGATGATATGATAGTGTACTTAAGAAACCCAAAAAACTCCACCAGAGAACTCCTACAGCTGATAAACAACTTCAGCAAAGTGGCTGGTTATAAAATCAACTCAAGCAAATCAGGAGCCTTCCTATACTCAAAGGATAAGCAGGCTGAGAAAGAAATTAGGGAGATGACACCCTTCACAATAGCCACAAACAATATAAAGTATCTTGGGGTGACTCTAACCAAACAAGTGAAAGATCTGTATGACAAGCACTTCAGGTCTCTGAAGAAGGAAATTGAAGAAGACCTCAGAAAATGGAAAAATCTTCCATGCTCGTGGACTGGCAGGATTAATATAGGAAAAAAATGGTCATCTTGCCAAAAGCAATCTACAGATTCATCTAGAATAACAAAAAACCCAGGATAGCTAAAACTATTCTTAACAATAAAAGAACTTCTAGGGGAATCAGTATCCTGGACCTCAAGCAGTACTACAGAGCAATAGTGTTAAAAACTGCATGGTGTTGGTTCAGTGACAGGCAGGTAATAGAATTGAAGACCCAGAAATGAACCCACACACCTATGGTCACTTCATCTTTGACAAAGGAGCTAAAACCATCCAGTGGAAAAAAGATAGCCTTTTCAACAAATGGTGCTGGTTCAACCGCAGGTCAGCATGCAGAAGAATGCAAATTGATCCATTCTTATCTCCTTGTACTAAGCTCAACTCCAAATGGATCAAGGATCTCCACATAAAACCAGACACACTAAAACTAATAGAAAAGAAACTGGGGAAGACCCCTGAGGACATGGGCACAGGGGAAAAGTTCCTGAACAGAACACCAATAGCTTATGCTCCAAGATCAAGACTTGACAAATGGGACCTCATAAAATTACAAAGTTTTGTAAGGCAAAGGACACTGTTGAAAGGACAAAACAGCAACCAACAAATTGGGAAAAGATCTTCACCAACCCTACATCCGACAGAGGGCTAATATCCAATATATACAAAGAACTCAAGAAGTTAGACTCCAGAGAGCCAAATAACCCTATTTAAAAAAAAATGGGGTATAGAGCTAAACAAAGAATTCTCACCTGAAGAACTTCGAATGGCTGAGAAGCACCTTAAGAAATGTTCAACATCATTAGTCATTAGGGAAATGCAAATCAAAACAACCCTGAGATTTCATCTCACACAAGTCAGAATGGCTAAGATTAAAAACTCAGAAGACAGCAGGTGTTGGCGAGGATGTAGAGAAAGAGGAACAGTACTCCACTGCTGGTGGGATTGCAAGTTGGTGCAACCACTCTGGAAATCAGTCTGGCGGTTCCTCAGAAAACTGGGCATGACACTTCCGGAGGACCCTGCTATACCTCTCCTGGGCTATCCACTCCCAGAGGATTCCCTAGCATGCAATAAGGACACATGCTCCACTATGTTCATAGCAGCCTTATTTATAATAGCCAGAAGTTGGAAAGAACCCAGATGTCCCTCAGTGGAGAAATGGATACAGAAAATGTGGTATATTTACACAATGAAATACTACTCAGTAAAAAAAAATGAATTCATGAAATTCTTTGGCAAATGGTTGGAGCTGGAAAATATCATCCTAAGTGAGGCAACTCATTCACAAAAGAACACACATGGAATTCAGTCACTGATAAGTGGATATTAGCCCAGAAGCTCTGAATGCCCAAGACACAACTCACATATCAAATAATTCCCAAGAAGAAGGAAGGAGAGGGCCCTGGACCTGGAAAGACTTGATGCAGCATTGTAGGGGAATGAAGAATGGGAGGAACAGAAGAATGGGAGGGGGTGATTGGGGAACAGGCAGAGGGAAGATGGCTTATGGGACTTATGGGGAGGGGGGACCCGGGAAAGGGGAAATCATTTGGAATGTAAACAAAGAATATTTTTGTTTTTAGAGTGGAGGAACTCTAGAGAAAATAAAAAAGTGGGCTTTAAAAAAAGTAAAGCTGACACCACTGTTCTAGTCCCTGCCCCTTAGGTTGTAACAATGGTTGGCATTTTTCCCTCTACTTTTATCTATAGGATGCTTCACCACCCTTTGTTTTCTTAACTCTGTCAACAATTATGTAAACATATTCCCCATTAAACTTTTCCATTACCAACCCCAATGTGTCTTATTTTTCTCGATCCAACTCCATTTAATACTTTTGTGTAAAAAAATTAAAAGGACATCTGTATTAGCCAGGATTTTCTAGAGTCACAGAAAGAACTTATGAGTAGCCTCTATATAGTAAGGAAATTTGTTGATGACTTAGAGTCTGTAATCTAACTCCCAACAGTGGTCAGCAGCTGTGAATAGAAGTCCAAGGATCTAGCAGTTGTTCAGTCTCACAAAGCAAGCCAAGGAAGAGAGAGTGAATCTTCCTTCTTCCAGTGTCCTTATGTAGGTCTCCAACAGAAGGTGTGGCCCAGATTAAAGGTATGTACCACCAAACCTGGATCTGGGACTTGTTTTATCCCAGATGACCTTGAACTCAGCCATCTCCCAGTCTTAATCTTCTGGGATTCATAGCCACTATGCCTCAAGATCTCCAAGCCAAGATCCAGGTCAGCCATCTCCCAGCCTTTAGATTAAGATCACAGGCCAGTCTTCTAATTCTAGATTGTAGCTCATTCCAGATAGTCAAGTTGACAACCAGGAATAGCTACTACATCTCAAGGATAGGAGAGGTACAGGAAAGAAAAAGCAAGAAGCAGGGGAAACTAGGAAATAATGTTGAATACATAGATAGGTAAAGGGGAAATGTTTCATAGCTTGAGATTCAAGTTGGTGGGCAAAAGAAAAATACTTAGTTGAACATTTCTTTCTACATCTACCAAGTACTTACTCTGTGTCAAGTGACAACGGCTGCCTTAAACTTGTAGCCTAATAAATTAGTTTGTTTAAAAGAGTGGAGGAACTCTAGAGAAAGAACACTAGCTAGCTGGCTATCATGTATTAGCCCCAGCAGGAGGCCATGAGTGTGAGGCAGGTCAGAAACACAGGGGTTGAACAGGACTATGGAAGCAGAAAGAAGACCCTCATCCAGGATTCTGACTGAAGCCAGTTGAAATCAAGAATTCCTACATGATTAACAATGCTTGCTTAAGGCTTCTCTCCTTTCCCAGCTATAAACCTGCAGTCTTCCAGGAATCACTCTAGAAACCCCACTTAAAGCAAAAGACATGTCCTAAGCTTTTGTGCACCCACCCATAAGAGCTCCCAGATTTTCTTCATCAGATGGAATCTATCCAAGTCACCATTTTCAGACTAGTGACTTTTTGCTTCCTTCTTTGTTTCAGGTATGGAGAAAATGGAAAAGTGCAAACTCTAGAATGTGACCAGTTACCTTAGATGTTATAATAAATCACAGAGAGATGGCTTCCAAGCAGTTTAAAACAAACAGAAGAAGAATCGGTGTGGTAGTTCAGTGCTTTGGGAGGCTGAGGTAAGATGACAGCTTAAGCCTGGGGATTCAAAGCTAGCCTGGGAAATAAAATAAAATCCCGAGGAAGCTGAGAGAGGAAGGGAAGGAGAGAGAGAGGGAGGAAGAGGAAGAAGGTGAAGGAAGAGAGGACAGAAAAGAGAAAGAGAGAACTGAGGGGTGCATTGAAAACTTGAGCCTAGGGCAAATGTGCAAAGAGATGCACAGAATCATCGAGTGGACAGCAAAGAACACAAATCCACTGAAAGAAAAGCTGTCAAAAGAGGACAAACAGGGACCAGGAGGAAAATTCTGAAAGAGTGAGAGGAACAGTCAGAGAGGCAGAGTAATCTTTTGTAGAGCTTGAAAAGACCTTTAACTTCTCGGCAGCGGCGGCGGTGGCAGCAGTGCAGCAGTGGCTGGTCCAGCTGAAGGGCCATCGGCAGTGGAACCAAGGCGACACAGGGTCCAGTTAGGCCCTGCGCCCACAACCACTGACCGTCACTGACCAGCCGGGCGGCAAGCAGCTGCGGATTTGCGGTGCCTTTTGCAGCACGGAAGCCACTTCAGAACTCGGCCTCCCGCCAGTCAGGAGAGGCTCACCTCCATCTTGGTTTCAGACTCCAGAGAGATCGGACAGACTGAGGTACACAAACATAACCCGAGGCCAACATTGCGGGGGTCTGAGCCTGACAAGCATTGGCCTGCACCCAGGCCCTGGGCTGTTTGGGGGACCATCGGGGTGCCAACCCAGCCAGCAGGTTTTTTTGCCCTGGCCGGCGCGTGCGCCGCCATTTTGCCTACAGGACCCAGAGAGCTCAGGAGGGCAGAGACAGCTAACAAGCATAGCCTGAGGCTAACAAAGCGGGGGTCTAGGCCCCAACAGGCCCTGGACTGACCCCAAGAACTGGGCAGATTGGTGGGCCATCTGTGTGTCAACCCGCCCAGGAGGTTGTTAGCCCAGCAGACTCTCCCGGCACTTTCGGGGAGCGCAAGCGCGCACGCCCGCCATCCTGGTCACCTGGCGGACCCGTTGACAGTCAGCGCCTGAGGGGAACTTTGCTCGGACCTTGGCCTCCCAGGCTTTTGCATGGACCCAGGGCCTGGGCGCCCAGGCTAACCTTGTGTGCGCCAGCCCGGTTGGGGGATCAGTTGCCCAGTGGAGTGATTAGCGCGCAGGTGAGGTCCCTGCTGCATACACCATCTGCGCTCCCTGGGGGTGCACACAGGCTCCATCTGGTTCACAGACACAATCTGGGGCAAAGCACACTAGAGCTGCAAGGGCACCCAAGAACACATCAGCAGGCCAGCGGGGAGAAGTCGGTGAGCTCCGGTGAATCCAGCAGGCGCCAGCGGGAGCCTTCGGGTGCCTGCTTTGGAATCTGAACGGCCAGGGCTACAGTGCTCGGTCTCCAGGAAGTGCGGGAGACCCGGTGTGCACCCAGAGGCAGTCTGGGAGCTCGCAGCGCGGCTTGCTCCTGGGGCCCAGAGCTTGGGTCCCAGTCCTGAAGCCTCTGGCTGGAGCCCTCAGCTCAACTCTCTCCATTTCCGGATCCAGATCAGCCTGGGTGGCAAAACCCAGGTCCTCTCCAGGTCCTGCAAGAGGCAGGAGGGGCTTCTGGGAGGCCAGCTGGGAGAAGTCGGTGTGCTCCAGTGAATCCAGCGGGAACCAGCGGGAGCCTTCAGGTGTCTGCTTCGGGATCAGAACAGCCTGGGCAACAGCACCCTGTCTCCAGGCAGTGCAGGAGGTAAGCTGTGCACCAGAGGCCACCTGGGAAGGGGCAGCTTGCACTGGTGAGTCCAGCACTGACAAGACCAACTAACACCAGTGAGAACTAGATGGCAAAAGGCAAACGCAGGAACGTCACTAACAGAAATCAAGGCAATATGGCAACATCTGAACCCAATTCTCCTCTACCAGCATGTCCTGGATACCCCATCATACCAGTAAAACAAGATTTGGATTTAAAATCACTGGTCATGATGCTGGTACAGGAACACATGAAGGACATACTTAAAGAAATTCAGGAGAAAATGGATCAAAAGTTAGAAGCCCTTGCAAGGGAAACACAAAAATCATTGAAAGAAATCCAGGAGAATACAAAAGCCAATAATGAGGAAACGCAAAAAAACACTTAAAGAAATACAGGAGAACTTTGGTCAACAGGCTGAGGTCATGAAAGAGGAAACACAAAAATCTCTTAAAGAATTACAGGAAAGCACAAACAAGCAAGTGAAGGAGCTAAGCAAAACCATCCAGGATCTAAAATCAGAAGTAGAAACAACTAAGAAAACTCAAAGGGAGACAACTTTGAGGATAGAAAGCCTTGGGAAGAAATCAGGGGACAGAGATGCAAATATCAACAACAGAATACAAGAGATAGAAGAAAGAATCTCAGATGCTGAAGATTCCATAGAAACCATGGACTCAACAGTTAAAGAAAATGCAAAATGCAAAAAGCTTGTAACCCAAAATATCCAGGAAATCCAGGACACAATGAGAAGACCAAACCTAAGGATTATAGGCATAGATGAGAGTGAAGATTTACAACTTAAAGGGCCAGCAAATATCTTCAATAAAATTATGGAAGAAAACTTCCCTAACCTAAAGAGAGAGATGCCCATGAATATACAAGAAGCCTACAGAACTCCAAACAGACTGGACCAGAACAGAAATACTTCCCGTCACATAATAATCAAAACACCAAATGTTCTAAACAAAGAAAGAATATTAAAGGCAGTAAGAGAAAAAGGCCAAGTAACATATAAAGGAAGACCTATCAGAATCACAGCAGACTTTTCACCTGAGACTATGAAGGCTAGAAGGTCCTGGGCAGATCTCATGCAGACTCTAAGAGAACACAAATGCCAGCCAAAACTACTATATCCAGCAAAACTCTCAATCACCGTAGATGGAGAAACTAAGATATTTCATGACAAAACCAAGTTTACCCAATATCTATCCACAAGCCCAGCCCTACAAAGGATAATAGGAGGAAAACACCAATACAAGGAGGGAAACTTCACCCTGGAAAAAGCAAGATAGTAACCTTTCATCAAACCCAAAAGAAGTTAAGCAATCAAATTTAAAAAATAATGTCAAAAATGATAGGTAGTAACAATCACTATTCCTTAATATCTCTTAACATCAATGTACTTAATGCCCCAATAAAAAGACACAGACTAACTGACGGGATACGTAAACAGGACCCTACATTTTGCTGCTTACAGGAAACACACCTCAGGGTCAAAGACAAACACTACCTTAGAGTAAAAGGCTGGAAGACAATTTTACAAGCAAATGGTCTCAGGAAACGAGCTGGAGTAGCCATTTTAATATCAGATAAAATTGACTTTCAACCCAAAGTCATCAAAAGAGACTCTGAGGGACACTTCTTGCTGGTCAAAGGAAAAATACAACAAGAAGAACTCTCAATCCTGAACATCTATGCTCCAAATGCAAAGGCACCCTCTTTCGTAAAAGAAACTTTATTGAAACTCAAAGCACACATTGCACCTAACACAATAACTGTGGGTGACTTCTACACTGCACTTTCCTCAATGGACCGATCAGGAAAACAGAAACTAAACAGGGACACAATGAAACTAATTGAAGCTTTGGACCAATTAGATTTAACAGATATATATAGAACATTCTATCCTAAAGCAAAAGAATATACCTTTTTCTCAGCACCTCATGGTACCTTCTCCAAAATCGACCATATAATTGGTCACAAGACAGTCCTCAACAAATATAAGAAGATCGAACTAATCCCATGCCTCCTATCTGATCACTATGGAGTAAAAGTGGTCTTCAATAGCAACAAAAACAACAGAAAACCCACATACACGTGGAAACTGAACAATATTCTACTCAATGATACCTTGGTCAAGGAAGAAATAAGGAAAGAAATTAAAGACTTCTTAGAACACAATGAAAATGAAGACACAACATACCCAAATCTATGGGACACAATGAAAGCAGTGCTAAGAGGAAAACTCATAGCCCTGAGTGCCTCCAAAAAGAAAATGGAGAGAGCATACATTGCCAGCTTAATGACACACCTGAAAGCCCTGGAACAAAAAGAAGCTATTTCACCCAGGAGGAGTAGAAGGCAGGAAACCATCAAACTCAGGGCCGAAATCAATCAAGTAGAAACAAAGAGAACCATACAAAAAATCAACAAAACCAGGAGCTGGTTCTTTGAGAAAATCAACAAGATAGATAAACCCTTAGCCAGACTGACCAAAGGGCACAGAGAAAGTATCCAAATTAACAAACTTAGAAATGAAAAGGGAGATATAACAACAGAAACTGAGGAAATCCAAAAAATCATCAGATCCTACTACAAGAGCCTGTACTCAACACAACTGGAGAATCTGGAGGAAATGGACAATTTCCTTGACAGATACCAAATACCAAAATTAAATCAGGACCAACTAGACCATCTAAACAGTCCCATAATGCCTAAAGAAATAGAAGGAGTCATAGAAAGTCTTCCAACCAAAAAAAGCACAGGACCAGATGGTTTCAGTGCAGAATTCTATCAGACCTTCAAAGAAGAGTTAACACCAATACTCTTCAAACTATTCCACAAAATAGAAACAGAAGGAACACTACCCAATTCCTTCTATGAAGCCACAATTACACTGATACCAAAACCACACAAAGATCCAACAAAGAAAGAGAACTTCAGACCAATTTCCCTTATGAACATCGATGCAAAAATACTCAATAAAATTCTTGCCAAACGAATCCAAGAACACATCAAAACAATCATCCACCATGATCAAGTAGGCTTTATCCCGGGAATGCAGGGTTGGTTCAATATACGGAAATCCATCAATGAAATCCACTACATAAACAAACTCAAAGAAAAAAAACCACATGGTCATTTCATTGGATGCTGAAAAAGCATTTGACAAAATTCAGCATCCTTTCATGCTTAAAGTCTTGGAGAGAACAGGAATTCAAGGCCCATACCTAAACATAGTAAAAGCAATATACAGCAAACCGGTAGCCAGCATCATACTAAATGGAGAGAAACTTGAAGCAATCCCACTGAAATCAGGGACCAGACAAGGCTGCCCCCTTTCTCCTTATCTTTTCAATATTGTACTTGAGGTACTAGCTCGGGCAATTCAACAACATAAGGAGGTCAAAGGGATACAAATCGGAAAGGAAGAAGTCAAACTATCATTATTTGCAGACGACATGATAGTCTACCTAAGTGACCCAAAAAACTCCACTAGAGAGCTCCTACAGCTGATAAACAACTTCAGCAAAGTGACAGGTTATAAAATCAACTCAAGCAAATCAGTGGCCTTCCTATACTCAAAGGATAAGCAGGCTGAGAAAGAAATTAGGGAAATGACTCCCTTCACAATAGCCACAAACAGTATAAAGTATCTTGGGGTGACTCTTACCAAACATGTGAAAGATCTGTATGACAAGAACTTCAAGACTCTGAAGAAGGAAATGGAAGAAGACCTCAAAAAATGGGAAAACCTCCCATGCTCATGGATCAGTAGAATCAATATAGTTAAAATGGCCATTTTGCCAAAAGCAATATACAGATTCAATGCAATACCCATCAAAATCCCAAATCAATTCTTCATAGTTAGAAAGAGCAATTATCAAATTCATCTGGAACAACAAAAAAACCCAGGATAGCTAAAACTATTCTCAGCAACAAAAGAAAGTCTGGGGGAATCAGTATCCCTGACCTCAAGCAATACTACAGAGCAATAGTGTTAAAAACTGCGTGGTATTGGTACAGTGACAGGCAGGAGGATCAATGGAACAGGATTGAAGATCCAGAAATGAACCCACACACCTATGGCCACTTGATCCTCGACAAAGAGGCTGAAAACATCCAATGGAAAAAAGATAGCCTTTTCAACAAATGGTGCTGGTTCAACTGGAGGTCAGCATGCAGAAGAATGCGAATTGATCCATCCTTGTCTCCTTGTACTAAGCTCAAATCCAAATGGATCAAGGACCTCCACATAAAGCCAGACACTCTGAAGCTAATAGAAAAGAAACTGGGGAAGACCCTTGAGGACATCAGTACAGGGAGAAAGTTTCTGAACAGAACACCAATAGCGTATGCTCTAAGAGCAAGAATTGACAAATGGGACCTCATAAAATTACAAAGTTTCTGTAAGGCAAAGGACACCATCAAGAAGACAAATCGGCAACCAACAAATTGGGAAAAGATCTTCACCAATCCTACATCAGATAGAGGGCTAATATACAATATATATAAAGAACTCAAGAAGTTAGACTCCAGAAAACCAAACAACCCTATTAAAAAATGGGGTACAGAGTTAAACAAATTCTCACCTGAAGAACTTTGGATGGCAGAGACGCATCTTAAAAAAATGCTCAACTTCATTAGTCATTAGGGAAATGCAAATCAAAACAACCCTGAGATTTCACCTTACACCACTCAGAATGGCTAAGATTAAAAATTCAGGAGACAGTAGGTGTTGGAGAGGGTGTGGAGAAAGAGGAACACTCCTCCACTGCTGGTGGGGTTGCAAATTGGTACAACCACTCTGGAAATCAGTCTGGCGGTTCCTCCGAAAACTGGGCACCTCACTTCCAGAAGATCCTGCTATACCACTCCTGGGCATATACCCAGAGGATTCCCCACCATGTAATAAGGACACATGCTCTACTATGTTCATAGCAGCCCTATTTATAATTGCCAGATGCTGGAAAGAACCCAGGTATCCCTCAACAGAAGAGTGGATGCAAAAAATGTGGTATATCTACACAATGGAGTACTATTCAGCCATTAGAAACAATGAATTCATGAAATTCTTAGGCAAGTGGATGGAGCTAGAGAACATCATACTAAGTGAGGTAACCCAGACTCAAAATGTGAATCATGGTATGCACTCACTAATAAGTGGATATTAACCTAGAAAACAGGAATACCCAAAACATAACCCACACATCAAATGAGGTACAAGAAGAAAGGAGGTGTGGCCCCTTGTTCTGGAAAGACTCAGTGAAGCAGTATTCGGCAAAACCAGAACGGGGAAGTGGGAAGGGGTGGGTGGGAGGAGAGGGGAAGAGAAAGGGGCTTATGGGACTTTCGGGGAGTGGGGGGCTAGAAAAGGGGAAATCATTTGAAATGTAAATAAAAAATTATATCGAAGGAAAAAAAAAGAAAAAAAAAGACCTTTAAATAGGTCACATTTACACGGGTATTATAAAACTGACTGAGTATCCTTCTATACTTGCTTACTACTTCATGTTTACACTTCACATCTTTTAAATTTTTTTTTATTTATATACTATGAGTACACTCTCTCTGTCTTCAGACATACCAGAAGAGGGCATCAGGTCCCATTACAGATGGTTGTGAGCCACCATGTGGTTGCTGGGAACCATCTATAATGGGATCTGATGCCCTCTTCTGGTGTTTCTGAAGACAGAGACAGTGTACTCACATACATAAAATAAGTAAATCTTTTTTTAAAAGGATGAAACCACCAAGTGGTTTTATGAGATTTAGAAATATGTACTAGATAATTTGCATAGAGTTAGTCATCAGAAAAAACTTGAAGGAAGGTCAAACAACAGATGAGTCTGAAAGAATTTCAAACTTTCCTATTGGGAAGATACCTAGAAACAGATGAGGCTGCTCAGCCATTGTGTAGGCGTACACAGCTTACCTGAAATTATGATGCAGAAAAGTTGAGCCCATCAGAACTACATTAATCTGATTTTAATTTTCATTTCATTTGCAAGTTGCAGTGCATCCATGCAGGTCTATAGCCTGTTAAATTTTCTAAGGTGACTGTGTATTTCATTATTTATATTTATTACAGATACAGAGACAGGATAGCATGTATTATTATCTACAAAAGAGAACAAGATGGGAAGAGAAAGCAACATCAGTATGTTCCAAACCATGAGCCTCTTTAAGAAGACTAACAGAAAGGCTTAGTTCTAAGCTAGCTCAATAAAACTATTACATGTGGCGCAAACCCACCAGGGATCTGCCTGTGCCCAAGACCTGTGCACATAGGTGTTTCATCTGCCAGCCGGCCTGTCATGGGGCCTGTGTCCTACGTGGAGATCAGCAGAGGGGATGACTCCCCACCACCATCTTCCTTGCCTGCCGGGGCAGAAAAGCAGCACCAGGTACTGAGATATCCAGAGGTTAAGATCTCTGGGGGCGCAAACCGCCAGGGGTCTGCCTGCACCCAGGACCTGAGCGCATAGGTGGTTTGTCTACCAGCCTGCCTGTCATGGGGCCTGTGTCCTACGTGGGGATCAGCAGAGGGAGTGACTCTCTGCCTCCACTATCTTCGCCCAACAGAGCAGTCGGGGAACACCTGGTTCACTGAGACAACCCAAGTATAACATTGCTTGAGGCAAGAATCAGCAGGGTTCCAAGAGCACAAAAGATAAAGGCAGCACATCAGCAATCTGGGACAGAGGAAACCCAGGCATCCAGTGTCTCAGAAATAGCCTTAAAGGTTCATAGGAGGTTTAAGCACCAGTCAGTGACAATAAGACCATCTAACACCAGTGAGAACTAGATGGCTAAAGGCAAACATAGGAACATTACCAACAGAAACCAAGGCATTATGGCAGCATCTGAACCAAATTCTCCAACAACAGCAAGTCCTGGATACCCCAACACACCAGAAAAACAAGAGTTGGATTTAAAATTACTGGTCAGGATGCTGTTAGAGGAACACATGAAGGACATAAATAAATCTCTTAAAAAAATTCAGGAGAAAAATGATCAAAAGCTAGAAGCCCTTACAAGGGAAACACAAAAATCACTTAAAGAAATTCAGGATAATATGGGTCAAAAGATAATAGCCAATAAGGAGAAAATGCAAAAATCACTTAAAGAAATACAGGAGAACTTTGATCAACAGGCAGAAGTCATGAAAGAGGAAACACAAAAAACTCTCAAAGAATTACAGGAAAACACAAACAAGCAAGTAAAGGAACTGAGAAAAAACATCCAGGATCTAAAAACAGATATAGAAACAACTAAGAAATCGCAAAGGGAGACAACTTTAGAGATAGAAAATCTTGGGAAGAAATCAGGGGCCTTAGATGCCAACAACAGAATACAAGAGATAGAAGAAAGAATCTCAGATGCTGAAGATACCATAGAAACCATGGACTCAACAGTCAAAGAAAATGCAAAATGCAAAAAGCTTGTAACCCAAAACATCCAGGAAATCCAGGACACAATGAGAAAGCCAAACCTAAGGATTATAGGCATTGATGAGAGTGAAGATTTACAACTTAAAGGGCCAGCAAATATCTTCAACAAAATTATGGAAGAAAACTTCCCTAACCTAAAGAGAGAGATGCCCATGAATATATAAGAAACCTACAGAACTCCAGACAGACTGGACCAGAATAGAAATACCTCCCGTCACATAATAATCAAAATCCCAAATGTACTGAACAAAGAAAGAATACTAAAGGCAGTAAGAGAAAAAGGGCAAGTAACATATAAAGGAAGACCTATCAGAATTACACAAGACTTCTCACCAGAGACCATGAAAGCTAGAAGATACTGGGCAGAGCTCATGCACACTCTAAGAGAACACTAATGCCAGCCAAAAATACTATACCCAGTGAAACTCTCAATCACTATACATGGAGAAACCAAGATATTCCATTACAAAACCAAATTTACACAATTTCTTTCCACAAACCCAGCCCTACAAAGGATAATAGGGAGAAATCACCAATACGAGGGAAACTATACCCTGAAAAAAGCAGGATAATAACCTTCTTTCATAAAACCCAAAAGAAGATAACCACACAAGTATAAAATTAACATCAAAAATGATAGGAAGCAATCATCACTACTCCTTAATATCTCTTAGCATCAATGGACTCAATTCCCCAATAAAAAGACATAGACTAACAGACTGGATACATAAACAGGACCCTACATTTTGCTGCATGCAGGAAACACACCTCAATGTCAAAGACAAAAACTACCTTAGGGTAAAAGGCTGTTAGATAATTCTACAAGCAAATGGTCTCAGGAAACAAGCCAGAGTTGCCATTCTAATATCAGATAAAATTGACTTTCAACCTAATGTCATCAAAAGAGACATGGAAGAACACTTCTTGCTGGTCAAAGGAAAAATCCACCAAGAAGAACTCTCAATCCTGAACATCTATGCTCCAAATGCAAGGGCACCCTCATTCATAAAAGAAACTTTACTAAAGCTCAAAGCACACATTGCACCTAACACAATAATTTGTGGGTGACTTCAACACCCCACTCTCCTCAATGGACCGATCAGGAAAACAGAAACTAAACAGGGAGACAGTAAAACTAATTGAAGCTTTGGACCAATTAGATTTAACAGATATATATATATAGAACTTTCAATCCCGAAGCAAAAGAATATACCTTTTTCTCAGCACCTCATGGTACCTTCTCCAAAATCGATCATATAAGTTGGTCACAAGACAGACTTCAATGAATATAAGAAGATCGAAATAATCCCATGCCTCTTATCAGATCACTATGGACTAAGACTGGTCTTCAATAGCAACAAAAACAACAGAAAGCCCACATATACATGGAGGCTGAACAATACTCAATGATACTGGTCAAGGAAGAAATAAAGAAAGAAATCAAAGACTTTTTAGAATTTAATGAAAATGAAGGCACAACATACACAAATTTATGGGACACAATAAAAGCAGTTCTAGGAGGAAAACTCACAGCTTTGAGTGCCTCCAAAAAGAAATTGGAGAGAGCATACACTAGAAGCTTAACGGCACAACTGAAAGCCCTGGAACAAAAAGAAGCTAATTCACCCAGGAGGAGAAGAAGACAAGAAAACATCAAACTCAGGGCTGAAATCAATCAAGTAGAAACTAAGAGAGCCATACAAAGAATCAACAAAACCAGGAGTTGGTTCTTTGAAAAAAATCAACAAGATAGATAAACCCTTAGCCAAACTAACCAAAGGGCACAGAGACAGTATCCAAATTAACAAACTTAGAAATGAAAAAGGAGACATAACAACAGAAACTGAGGAAATTAAAAAATTATCAGATCCTACTACAAAAGCCTGTACTCAACACAACTGTAGAATCTGGATGAAATGGACGATTTCTTAGACAGATACCAAATACCAAAATTAAATCAGAATCAAACAGATCATCTAAACAGACCCATAACCCCTAACGAAATAGAAAGGGTCATAGAAAGTCTTCCAACCAAAAAAAGCACAGGACCAGATAGTTTCAGTGCGGAATTCTATCAGACCTTCAAAGAAGACTTAACACCAATACTCTTCAAACTATTTCACCAAATAGAAACAGAAGGAACACAACCCAACTCGTTCTATGAAGCCACAATTACCCTGAAACCAAAACCACACAAAGATCCAACAAAGAAAGATAATTTCAGGCCAATATTCCTTATGAATACCGATGCAAAAATACTCAATAAAATTCTTGCCCACCGAATCCAAGAACACATCAAAACAATCATCCACCATGATCAAATAGGCTTCATCCCAAGGATGCAGGGATGGTTCAATATACAGAAATCCATCAATGCTATCTACTACAGAAACAAACTCAAAGAAAAAAAACCACATGATCATTTCATTAGATGCTGAAAAAGCATTTGACAAAATTCAGCATCCTTTCATGATAAAAGTCTCGGAAAGAACAGGAATTCAAGGCCCATATCTAAACATAGTAAAAGCAATATACAGCAAACCAGTAGCCAACATCAAACTAAATGGAGAGAAACTTGAAGCAATCCCACTAAAATCAGGGACTAGACAAGGCTGCGCCCTCTCTCCATATCTTTTCAATATAGTTCTTGAAGTCCTACCTAGAGCAATTAGACAACATAAGGAGGTCAAACGGATACAAATTGGAAAGGAAGAAGTCAAACTATCACTATTTGCAGATGATATGATAGTATACTTAAGAAACCCAAAAAACTCTACCAGAGAACTCCTACAGCTGATAAACAACTTCAGCAAAGTGGTTGGTTACAAAATCAACTCAAGCAAATCAGTAGCCTTTCTATACTCAAAGGATAAGCAGACTGAGAAAGAAATTAGGGAAATGACATCCTTCACAATAGCCACAAACAGCAGAAAGTATCTTGGGGTGACTCTAACCAAACAAGTGAAAGACCTATACCACAAAAACTTTAGATCTCTGAAGAAGGAAATTGAAGAAGACCTCAGAAAATGGAAAAATCTTCCATGCTCGTGGATTGGCAGGATTAATATAGTTAAAATGGCCATCTTGCCAAAAGCAATCTACAGATTCAATGCAATCCCCAACAAAATCCCAACTCAGTTCTTCATAGAGTTAGAAAGAGCAATTCTCAAATTCATCTGGAACAACAAAAAACCCAGGATAGCTAAAACTATTCTCAACAATAAAAGAACTTCTGGGGGAATCAGTATCCCAGACCTCAAACATTACTACAGAGCAATAGTGATAAAAACTGCATGTTATTGGTACAATGTCAGGCAAGTAGATCAATGGAATAGGATTGAAAACCCAGAAATGAACCCCCACACCTATGGTCACTTGATCTTCGACAAAGGAACTGAAAACATCCAGTGGAAAAAAGATAGCCTTTTCAACAAATGGTGCTGGTTCAACTGCAGGTCAGCATGCAGAAGAATGCAAATTGATCCATTCTTATCTCCTTGTACTAAGCTCGACTCCAAGTGGATCCACATAAAACCTGACACACTGAAACTAATAGAAAAGAAACTGGGGAAGACCTTTGAGGACATGGGCACAGGGGAAAAGTTCCTGAACAGAACACCAATAGCTTATGCTCTAAGATCAAGAATTGACAAATGGGACCTCATAAAATTACAAAGTTTCTCTAAGGCAAAGGACACTGTCAAAAGGACAAAATGTCAACCAACAGACTGGAAAAGGATCTTCACCAACCCTAAATCTGACAGATGACTAATATCTAATATATACAAAGAACTCAAGAAGGTAGACCCCAGAGAACCAAATAACCCTATTAAAAAGTGGAGTACGGAGCTAAACAAAGAATTTTCACATGAAGAACTTCGAATGGCTGAGAAGCACCTTAAGAAATGTTCAACATCATTAGTCATTAGGGAAATGCAAATCAAAACAACCCTGAGATTTCACCTCATACCAGTCAGAATAGCTAAGGTTAAAAACTCAGCAGACAGCAGGTGTTGGCGAGGATGTAGAGAAAGAGGAATACTCCTCTGCTGCTGGTGGGATTGCAAGATGATACAACCACTTTGGAAATCGTCTGGCGGTGTCTCAGAAATCGGGGCATGACACTTCCGGAGGACCCTGCTATACCACTCCTGGGCATATACACAGAGGATTCCCTGGCATGCAATAAGGACACATGCTCCACTATGCTCATAGCAGCCCTGTTTGTAATAGCCAGAAGCTGGAAAGAACCCAGGTGTCCCTCAGTGGAGGAATGGATAAAAAAAATGTGGTATATCTACACAATGGAGTTCTATTCAGCCATCAGAAACAATGAATTCATGAATTTCTTAGACAAATGAATGTATCTGGAGAACATCATACTAAGTGAGGCAACCCAGTCTCAAAAGATCAATCATGGTATACACTCACTGATAAGTGGATATTAGCCTAGAAATGTGGAATACCCAAGATATAATCCACATATTAAATAATGTACAAGAGGAATGGAGGAGTGGCCCCTGGTTCTGGAAAGACTCAGTGCAGCAGTATAGGGGAATACCAGAACAGGGAAGTAGGAAGGGTTGGATGGGGGAAATAGGAGGAGGGAAGAGGGCTTATGGGACTTTCGGGGAGTGGGGAGCCAGAAAAGGGGAAATCATTTGAAATGTAAATAAAAATATATTGAATAAAAAATGAGTAAAAAAAAAAACAAAACAAAACTATTACATGCTCGTATCTCATACCTCTGTTTCTTTCATTCCAACTGCTTACTCTGTATTTCATTTTTGCTACTCTTTTTCTAGTAGACCATCATTTCTTCTTTTCTTCAGTGAAGTAAACAGTCGGAACGAAAGAAATAGAGACATGGAATATGAGCATGTACTTGTTCTACTGAGCTAGGCATGGTGGCGTACTTAAAGAACCCTGCTCTACAAGCTCCTTGAGGAAAAGTATCTTGTTCCACAACTTATATCCAACACACCTATCTCTGGAAATTAATAAGAATTAAAAGGTGTAATGAATATGAGTAGTAAAGAATGATAAATATGAAGAAGCTAAGATTTACCATTGTTTAAAATAAATTTGATCAATTTTGACTTATTCAGCATAAAGTAAAGGGCAATAAAAACACTTGATGAAGGCACTCAAAGTCAGCAAAACAGAGTACTGTTAATGGTACAATAGATACAGCCAACTTACAAGACTGCTTAGAAAGTAGTGGACTAGCCAGGCAGTGGTGGTGCATGCCTGTAATCCCAGCACTCTGGGAGGCAGAGGCAGGCGGATTTCTGAGTTCAAGGCCAACCTGGTCTACACAGTGAGTTCCAGGACAGCCAGGGCTATACAGAGAAACCCTGTCTCAAAAAAACCAAATCCCAAAAAGAAAGAAAGAAAGAAAGAAAGAAAGAAAGAAAGAAAGAAAGAAAGAAAGAAAGAAAGAAAGAAAGAAAGAAAGAAAGAAAGAAAGAAAGGGAAGGAAGAAAGGGAAGGAAGGAAGGAAGGAAGGAAGGAAGGAAGGAAGGAAGGAAGGAAGGAAGGAAGGAAAGTAGTGGAGTGAGTGTAGTGCTGAGCATTTATGTGAATTAGCCAGCTTTTCTCTAGTCAAGAAACCGACACAGCACTTCAGATCCATGGCCTAAGGACTTCCTGGTGTTAAGTATCAGCAGGTCAGTGAAGTTTTATTAGCAAATTGGAAAAACAAAGCTTAGCAGATGTGAGTTATCAGCACTGTGTTAACTTTAAAAGAACACTATATTTTTTAACTGAAAAATAATCTTGACTGTTATAATCAAGAATCCCCCCACTGTGAGTATAAAATAGGATAATTCCTCATTTTAAGTCTACACTAAGTATATTTTGGTCAGCAAACAATATAATGAATGAATCATTATTCTAGTCTGCCATAGGCTAAATGTTCTTTGAACTTATTGAACAAGTTATTGTTTTTTTGTTTTTTTGTTTTTTTTTTTTACCATTTTTAGCATTGGTAAATATAAAGAGTTGGGTGCCAGTTAAAATGACTATGGAAGGTGATAGAAGGGAAGATAAATTTAGCTTCACAAGGTAAGGTCTTAAGATGTATAAAATTAATGCAAAGGTAAAATATCTGCTAAAGGATCCTAAAGTTTTCATCTCAACTCAGATTTCCAGAATACTGACAGATACTCATATTATGCATTATTTAATGTAGTAATATCTCTTATATTCAAATGGCTGAAGAAAACATCTTTTCTTTGATTTTCAATTATGTGTATATGTATGGGAGTGTGGATGCCTATGGGATACAGGGAGGGCAGTGGCCCCCTAGAGCTTGAGTTACAGGCAGTTGTCAGTCATCCAACAAAGGTGCTAAAGACCAAACCTGGGTCTTCTAGGAGAACCAGCAAGCACTCTTAACCACTGAGCCATCTCTCCAGCCCCAACTGATTCTACTTTTTAAATTTTTATTTTACTTTTATTTTATATACACTGGTTATTTGACTGCATGTATGTCTGTGTAAGGGTGTCAGATCCCCTGGAACAGGAATTATATACGGACAGTTTGTGAGCTCTCTCTCCAGCCCCATGATTTTTCTTTTTAAATGAAACTGACTTAAATAAAATGTATATCTTTTCTTATATAATCACAGTTGCTTTCTTAGTCAAAGAGAACTCTCAAGGGAAAACTGATAATAGTTTTTGAAATTTTAGTTATTAGTTTTTTAATATTAGCCTTTCCTATTCCAAGATATAATTGAATTAAGTAAATAAAATTCAAACAAATTAGAAATTAAGTTATTCAATCACTTGTTTTATATTAGTGATGTGTTCAAGGTTCATTCCTAAGCTTCACTGGCCTGTTAATAAGAGGTACACAGCTATATAAGAGGAACAAAGCCACTTATATAACTTAGAACTCTCTGAATAAATGAGAATTGGTGATCTAAAGAGGTTTTTCTTCTTTATGGCAACAAAATGCAACAAACTTCTCTTCATCTCAGTGTTTTTCTTTTTTAAATTATGTTTGTTTAGCTCCTTGCGTGTGGGTGTGGATGTATGAACACAGCACAAGTGAGGATGTGAAAGCAACCTGTGGGCCCAGTTCTTTCTTTCCAGCACTAGGCTCCATGGGTTGGGCTCAGGTCCTCTAACTTGTGGGTACATGTCACCTGTCATGCCATCTCGTCAGTCCTCTTCCCGTATGTAACACTACTATGACATGAGAAGCTGCTGGAATTAGTTATCTCTTAGGAAATAACCTAAAATGTATCAATTCTCATTAAAATAATTGTTAACAAAATATCCTCTAAGTTAGAAGAAAGTGGATATAGAAAACTAATATATGACTGAAAAGTGAAAAAAATTATTTCATGTCTTCTCTTTCTCATATATATTAATTAATCTTAAAAGCATAATAAATTGAAATCAAAGACTTCCATGAAATAATTCTCCACTGAAAAGCTATGCTTTTAATTTTACAGGCTTTATAAGCTTTAAAATACTCTGAACTTTTAGTACATTGTCTGTTTTCTAACCATTTTATTCAAAGCCGTTAGTGTAACAGATAAACAGCACGTGCTTTGATCTCATGAAATTACAGCTTACAGTTCCTGCAGTCATAAATACCATGCCGTTTGCTCCCCACCCCTCCCTTTCCAGCACAGCAGAGTCTGCTTAATATCACAGTCTCCTGGAGTCTGACATTTACTCAGACAAACAGCAGAGGTCATGAATGCTGGCATAGATAATATCAGAATTCTTTAGGATTGCCACAACAGTGGATGCAGCATACAGAACTGCAATACCTAGTTTATCTATCAACTAAGTTTGATCTGTTTCATTTTGCTTCACACACACAAAAGGAATCCTACCTTATCACAAACCAATAACCTAACTGTTCTGGACAAAATCACACAGCAGTATAAAGAAAACAGAAAATTATCTCCAAGAAAATTAATGATTAGAAGTTTTCAGTGAGTAATCTGACCAATGTGATTACTTGGTTAGCTTCTGAAATTTTCAAAAAGATGGCTTATTTAGATTAAAAATAAAGACTATGTAAAAATTTCTAAAACATAAAAGAGTATCTAGAATGTCTAAACCCTTTGAAATTTTACAGCAGTAGAATTTAAAAAAAATACTCACTGAAGAAAAACAAGTAACTTCAACAAATGGTTCTGGAAAAACCAAATATCCACATGAAATTAGATCTGTCATTACTACCTGCACAAAATCAACTGCAAATGGCTCAAAGATCTCATTGTGAAACCCAAATGCTGAAACTTGTAGAAGAAAATATAGATAACATACTATAAGGCATAGGTGTAGGAACAAATGTTCTATACAGGACTCCAAATTTTCATGAATGAGGGTCAACAATTGACAAATGGATCTCATAAAACTAAAATGCTTCTGTACAACAAAAGAAGCCAAATGAAGAGAAAGCCCACAGAATGAGAAAGGATCTTTGCCAGCTATACATATGATAGACGCTTAATATCCATGATCTACAAAGGACTAAAAAACAGTCAAGAAAACAGAAGACTCAATTGAAAAACAGGCTATGGATATGAATAGTGTTCTCAAAAGAAGAAACAAAACTAGCTAAGAAACATCTCAGAAAGGTTCCACATCTCTAGCAATGAGGAAACTACAAATTAAACCACTTTGAGATTTCGCTTCAGTCAGAATGCCTAGAAAACAACAGGCAACAAGTGCTGGCAAGGATGTAAGCAGAAGACAATGCTCCTTCACTGTGGTGAGATGGGAAACTAGTCCAGCCACTCTAGAAATCACTGTGTACAATTCTCAAAAAAACAAAAATAAACTTGCCATATGACCAAATGACTTGACAAACTACTTCACAGATATTCACTCAACCATGTTTATTGCCACTCTGCTTATAATAGCTAAGAAATGGAAACATCCTTAATTACTGGATAATAAAAAAGTGGTACATATACTCTCTAGAATACTATTTAGCTATAAAGAATGATGAGTCATTAATTTTTCAGGTAGATATATGGAAAAAATTATATTGAGTGATATAACCCAGAAAGACATCTGTGGTTCCTAACTCTCAATCCTCAGGTATGAGTATATAACCTGAGTTACTGCAGACACCAGGGAGGAAAAATAGGACCATGGTGGATGGGGGGCTCTTAAAAGCATATTAGCAGAAGACAGGTGATTTGAAGGGGAAAATGGGAAAGGGGGGTTAGCTTGGAAGGGCAAGGGAAGGATATGGTAGGGCACACTTTTAATTCCAGTATTTGGGAGGCAGAGGCAAGTAGATCTCTATGAGCTTGAGGCCAGCCTCGTCTACATAGTGAGGTCCAGTCCAGCCAGTAAGTCACTGTAGTCTTAGCTTTAAGTTCTCTCTTATCCCAGGCCCTTGTGAGCTTCCTGTCCATAGTAGAAGTGAACTGGCCTGCTCCACATATGCTTCCTTCTCCCATCATGGCTTAGAAGCAAGTATGCCGAGGACTAAGGCTAAAACCTCTGCAATATGAGCTAAAATACATTATTTCTATTAATGTTTATTCAGATAATTGGTCACATGTATGAAAAAGATAGCTGACAGTAATGCTTGATAGAGTAACCAAAATTATCAATGCATAAGCAAGCTGCAGTACATGTAGATGGCCCTGGGAACCATGTGAGCAAACATAGTGACCTGTCAAGCAAGATGTGCCCATCGGTATAAGAGTAGCATGATTATGATGGGGTCACCAGCTTCTTTCTGGTTGGATTTGAGACATCCTGTGAAGATAGGAGGGAACTTGTAAAATCCTGGTAAAAAAAAGTCCATGGTTGGGGGGTCATAGGGCCTAGGAGAGAGCCGCTTCCTCCTCCTTCTCCTACTACTACAACTACAACTATGACTACTATTACAACTATGACTACTATTACTGTTGTGCTAAATGGCCATGTTTTCAAATTGCCTTTCAAGTTGCCACGTTCACATCAGTAAACTATTGATGCTCTCAGGCTTTGTCAAAGAATCTGCTTGTAGTAGGTGGAAGCTAATGCAGATACTCATAACTGCTTAAAGTGCAGAGTATTGGTCCTAAAAGGAACATCTATATCACCCCTCCAAGGTTCAGAGAACATCATAGAATAGGAGGTAGAAAAGAATATAAGACCTAGAGGATAAGAAAAATATAAAAGATGCTTGAGGTCAGGGATAGTGATTCCCCTCAAAAGTTCTCTTATTGCTAAGAATTGTTTTTGCTATCCTAGGTTTTTTGTTTTTCCATATGAAATTGAGACTTTTCATGTTTGAAGAACTGTGTTGGAATTTTGATGAGAACTGCACTGAATATGTAGATTGCTTTTGGTAGAATGACCATTTTTACTATGTTAATCCCACCAATCAATGAGCATGGGAGATCTCTCCATTTTCTAAGGTCTTCTTTGATTTCTTTCTTGAGAGACTTAAAGTTCATTTCATACAGATCTTTCACTTGTTTGGTTAGAGTTACTCCAGCCAGAGACCTGGGAGGTGAGAGACTCTCAGAACTCAAAGGGGGTAACCTTAGATGAAATGCCCAACAGTGAAGAGAAGGAGGATAGAGTCCATCTCCAGCAGAAAGGTCATCAAGTGGAGTCAAAACTCTGATCCAGAATTGTTTCTTTCTAAAAGGACTGCAGGGACAAAAGAGAAGAGACTGAGGGAAAGGAGGCCCAGTGACCGGCCCAACTTGGGATCCATCTCATGGGGATACTCCAAAGCCTGATACTATTACTGATGCTATGCTGTGCTTATAGACAGGAGTCTAGCGTGGCTGTCCTCCCAGAAGCCCAACAAGCAGTTGACTGAGACAGATGCAGGTACTTACATCCAACCAATGGACTGAAGTTGGAAACCCCTGTGGCTGACTTAGAGAAGGGCTGGAAGAAGCTGAGAAGGAGCGCAACCCCATAAGAAGACCAGCAGTCTCAGCTTATCTGGACCCCAGAGATCTCTCAGACACTGGACCACCAACCAGGCAGTATACACAAGCTGATATGCGGCCACCGACACAAATACAGCAGAGGATTGCCTGGTCTGGCCTAGGTGAGAGAAGACACACCTAACCCTCGAGAGACTTGAGACCCCAGGAAGTAGGGAGGCCTGGTAGGGTAGGTTTAGGTAGGGTGGGCTGGGGACATCCTCTTGAAGATGGGGAAGGAGGAATGGAATAAGGAACTTTCAGAGGGTGGACCAGGAGGAGGATAACAACTGAACCGTAAAAAATGATTAAAGATAATTTAAAAAAAAAAAAAAAGGAGCTGAAATGATGATTCTACAATGAAAACTTGAAGACTCTGAACAAAATTATTGAAGAGGACACTTGCATGCATGCTCATAGATAGGCAGAATTAAAATTGTGAAAATGTCTATATTACTAAACACAATCTACAGATTCAATACAATCCCCATACCAGTAGCATCCTCCAGAGAACTTTGAAAAACCTACTGAATTCATGTGGAAGTGCAGAAGACTCAAATGACTAAAGAGAGCATAGTAATGCTGGAGATAATACTATACAATATCAAATAGACAAAGTAGAGAAAACAGCATGCATGGTACAGGCACACAGACAGACATGTAGAGCAAGGAAATAGAATAGATAACCCAGAAATAAAAATACAAGTACAGACACAGACACCTATGGGGTGTTTTGTTGTTTTTTTTTTTTTTTTTTTTAACAAAACCATCAAAATGTACATTGGAGAAGAGACTCTCATTAACAAATGATGCTGGAAAAACTGAATTTCTATATACAAAACTCTAAACTAGGCCTTTACCTTTTACCCTGTACTAAAATCAATTCAAAATAGATCAAAGACCTTAATTTATGGTACAGGAAAAACAGTCCAAGATATAGGTATAGGTAAGGGATTTTTATTTATTTATTTATTTATTTTTTGGAATAGGACTCCAGTAAGGAGGAAATTGACAAATGAAATGAAATTAAGAAACATGTGAAGACTAACCTTGGGTGTCAACTTGAATATATCCTAAACCAACTGTAGTGAGAGTGGAGGAGAAACATTAAAAGAAATAAGAAACAGAGGCACAGACTATATGTAACAGGGACTAGCTGAAGAAGGGAGCCAGCTGACGGAGGGAGGAACACAGAGGGGGAGGGGAACATAAAAGATCAAAACATAATGACATATATGTATGATTATGCCATGATAAAACCCTTTATCTTAAATTTATTTTAAATGCTAAACAAAATTAACTGAAAAATAATTTTAAATGAATAATTGAGACTAGGGGGTATAGCTTAGTGTTAAAGAACTTATCTAGCCATGTATGAGGTTCCAAACTTAACTGCAGTGTTGTAAAACCAAGATAAAATAAATGACTCACTAAAAAAATGTGCTTGTTCACAACTACTGAATAATTACTTATATTTTCATTTGAAGTTTATGTTGATGAAAATAAATGGTTCTTTTAAAACTTTGATTTGCGATTCTAGGTAATTTCTTTTATTATATCCTGTTTTCTTATATTAAAATAGATACCCTTAAATTTCTCACATCTACAAAGCAACATTTATACATCTAAATTACACATAAAGCTTTTTTTTTCTTTTGATACTACATTTTATGTAACTCAAACTGCCTCTAATTCACTGTATAGCTGAAGCTGGCCTTGAACATCTGATGTTACTTCTTCAACCTCCTGAATGCTGGCATTATGCCTGGCCATAAAGCTTCTTCAAGCCATAAGGGCTAGAAATGTGACTATTCACTATACATTCTACTGTTCTTAATGTTTAGAGTCTGGAGAACATAAAGCTAATTTGCCCAAATTATAAGACCTACTACTTACATAATATTGTATAATGTGACAAATATAAATGGTCTTTGAACTCTGCTGTAATGTTATTAGATGGTGGTTAATCTTCATCCTGAGAAGTCTGCTGGTCTTCAAATGGAGTGACCAAAAGAAGTAGCCTAATTTCCTGGTTCTTAAATTATGCATTAAAGTATATACTGTTCATTGCAAGACTCCAAATTCTTCAAAACATATATGTCCATGTCTTTGGATGCTTAATAAAATACTAATCTTAGCAAAATTATACCTATAGATAGAGGGACTTCCAGTTTCTGTATGGGTATGTAAGATACTTAAGTACCAATCTATTCTAACAAGTAGAAGCCAGATCAAATAAAAAAGTCAGTGGTTCATAGATTTGTCACAAAACAGTAGATCCTGGTCAAATTGTTAGCCTAGAAATGAAGGTAGAGACAAACACAAAGAGTCTCCATCTACCAGAGCAGCAACTTCTGCAAGAACCAATGCCAGGATAGGAAACTCTGAGATGTAACTGAGCAATTGATGACAGTTTAAAGTGAAATTCCTGGATATAAGTCATAGGATCTGGGAACCTGCTTTTGTTAGCTTTCCCTCTAGAAGTTCTACTATGAACCCACAGTAGATTCTAGTTAATATTCTCCTTGTACAGAGAAGAAAAAAAGAACAATTTTTAAATATGCTTTAGCATTCTCTTCTTAGCAAGGCCTTCCTTGTGGGAAACTATTTTATAAAAGCCTAACCTGCTATGGTTTGTTTGTATCATGGCCATTCTACTTAAAAGAAGCAGAAACACCTAACTCAAGTTTTCTCCAGCCATCCTGCTCTATATCTATAGCTCAGGGAACATTACAGGAGACAGTAGTGAAAAGACTGTAAGAGCCAGAACACCAGGAATCCTGCTGTGAAGTAGTCTCTCCTAGAAATGTCTCTATGAATAAGACCAGAACAATGGAAATTATTAATGAACACACCATCCCCAAAAGGGGTACATTTCACAGGGTCCCTAGACAAAGAATTATAGGCAATTATTGAAGCCTTCCTTTTCCTTCTCCATCTCTTTCCCACCCTTTTCTACCTCCAAGACTAGAGAAGAGAGAAAAAAGGATAGAGAAGAAAGAAAAAAGATCCATGAAAAAAAGTCAGGGGCGAGAAAGGGGGCAACCTTATCTTTAAACTACTTCCTGCTCATCAGGGGTATCGAGTTCCTTGGGGCAAGTTTTATTTTTACCATCAGGATATCTAATTTCTTCTTGTTATTTCTTGTTTGTGTATGACTATTTAACAAACAGTAACCAACAACAGCAAACACATACTACATACAACCCATCTTGCCTCTCAGGACCTAGCATTTGTATACCCTCTGAAAAGTCCCTGGAATTCCAAACATCATACAATCACAGAGATTATATGCATCTGGCAAAATCATGCCCCTGCTAAAGCATGCAGCAAGTCACAATCAGCTGCTGTGGACAGTCTGAAGCAGTCCCATATCCCATATACATGGGATTAAAAGAAAAACATATTCTTACTATATTTCTGTATTTTTAAAAGAAACCAAAATTACACAGTTCTCACTACAATTAATGACTGCTGAGAGGGAGAATTAGCTTCTCCCAGGGACAGTTCCCCTAACTGGATATTCGGGACAAAGTGTTCAGCCCTGAAACCATGTACAGACAAACAACAAAAGCAAACTGACTGTGCTGTATTTATGCATGCAATAATAATAAAGAAAACTACATCAATTTAAGAATGTGCAGTGGACAAGGGAGATGTCAGAAGGAGGAGGGAAAGAGAATAATTGATGTAATTCTATTTTATTTTAAATATTTATAAAAATAAATAAAAATTTTATTTTAATGTATATCCCAGGTGGCTAAGTACCGGAGACTAGATAGGCCATGAGCCTAAAGGAAAATCAAATACTATTGTACTCAGACTATAACTGACACGTCATGACATTCTACCATACTTGCTCAGCCATCATCAGGAACTTCTTCCTGTCATAAATGGAAACAAGTACAGGGGACCCACACCTGGACAATGTACAGAGTAGAGAGACTTTGGGACACTGTCTTAAATGGGATGTCTCCATTAAATCCCTTCTCTCAGGGATCAGGGAACTCCGTGAAAGAGGAGGCAAAAAAATTCTAAGAGGCCATGGGGATGAATGACAGGAAGGAAACAGGTCTAGACACAACAGGACTGACACACATAAAACTCAGAGATTGGCGGCATGCATAAGTCTAAGCCACTCGGGCTCCCAGCACTGAGAAGGGAAGTAAGTATAAGCCCCATCCCTAACCCAGAAGCTGTTACTAACTATTAACTTCTCAGAAAGGAAAAATTACTTTTTTCCAATGGAGTCTCACTGGGTATACAAACCATACTTAAGTGCTTGGCCCCATGCCCAGATGACCAACATAAAACAAACTCAATGGTATTTTTGGAGCTGTTTGCCTATTTGTGTTTGTTTTGTTTGGGGGAGTGGTTGTTTGGTTGGTTGGTTGGTTTCTGTTTTGTTTTGTTTTGTCTCACAATGTTCTGTCAGGGCATTTTCTTTTTAACCTTACAGATATTTTGCTTATATATTATAGTTTCTGATTTGGTTCTTGTGGGTTTTCTGTGCGTATAAATGTATTTTTCTCAGTATCTGTGTTCTTTCCTCTGGCTCTTTTTGCTTTTTCTTTGTTTTGACTTATTTTATCTTATTTTGATACTTTTTAGATGTCTGTTTATATTCTAATAAAAGAAAGAAAGAATGTGTTTGGATTTGGGGGAAATGGAAGGAGCTGGAGAGAGGACAGTAATCAGAATATATTTTATTTAAAAAGTTTAATTTAAAAATAGAAATCTAGCCAGGCGGTGGTGGCGCACACCTGTAATCCCAGCACTCTGGGAGGCAAAGGCAGGCTGATTTCTGAGTTTGAGGCCAGCCTGGTCTACAGAGTGAGTTCCAGGACAGTCAGGGCTATACAGAGAAACCCTGTCTCGAATAAACCAAATTAAAAAAACAAAACAAAACAAAACAAAAAAAAAAACAAAACAAAAATAGAAATCTAATGTTCTCAACACAGGAAAAAGAACAGTACTATGAAAAATACTTCTTTTGGATTCATTAGTAGTCTGGACATAACTATAGAAAATCATGTGAGCTAAAGAATACAATAAAAGACAAGAAAGGAAGAACAGAACATTAAAAAACTATAATGCTCTTCCAGTTCCAGGTGCTGTGGGAGCCATGGGTTACCATGCAGACATGGCCGAGTCCAAGAACCACACCACACACAACCAGTCCTGCAAATGGCATCAAGAAACCCCTGTCACAAAGATACGAATCTCTTAAGGGGGTTGACCCCAAGTTCCTGAGGAACATGTGCTTTGCCAAGAAGCACAAGAAAGGCCTGAAGAAGATACAGGCCAACAACACAAAGGCAATGAGAGCATGTGCAGAGGCCATCAAGGCCCTTGTGAAGCCTCAGGCCATCAAGCCCAAGATACCAAAGGGCCCCAGCCACTAACTCAGCCTCCTGGCTTTCATTGCTCACCCCAAGCTTGGGAAGCGATACAAAGCTACATGGCCAAGGGCCGTAGGTTCTGCCAACCAAAGCCCAAGGTTCAAACCAAGGCAGAGGCCAAAGCTCCAGATAAGGCCCAGGCTTCAGCTCCAGCTCAGGCTCCCAAAGGTGCCCAGGCCCCTGTGAAGGGTCCATAGAAAAGGCTCCTGCCAATGTGAAGACAGATGGATGGCTGTGACACACCTACCCACACACTATTTGCAGATGACCAATGTCCTATGCTGTTTTTACAAATAAACTTGAGGCTAGATCTGTTAAAAAAAAAAAAAAAGGAGCTATAACAACTACAAATGATGTCACATATATAGAGAGGCAGTACTAGAATGGGAAAGGAAACAAAACAAATATGGAAACAATAACTGAAATGGATGTTAGACACCAAACTTACATCCAGAAACCAGAGAGGAGCGCCAAGCAGAATAAATGCAAGACAGTAGAAACTACAGCAGAAAAGGATCCTCAATAGGTACTAGCCAAGTTAGTCATCCTGCCAGATTAACTCTATCTCGTGTTGACATAAAATTAGTCAGCTGAGCACGGTCATAGGACATACTGGACTGGATGCTCCTCTCTGCTGACTAGTTTACAAAGTACCAAAAGATGCATGCAGGCTGCTGTGAGATGTCTTAGAGTTTCAACTGCTATGATAAAATACCATGATCATAAGCAACATGGGGAAGAAAGGTTTATTTCATCTTATAGTTTGTATTTCATCATCAAAGGAAGTTAGGGCAGGAACATGGAAGCAGAATAGGTTCAAAGGCAAGGGACAGGTGCTATACACTGGCTTGCTCAACCTGCTTTCCTATTGCACCCAGGACCACCAGCCCAGGAACAGCACTGCCCACAGTGAGCTGGGCCCTCCCACATCAATCATCAATTAAGAAAATGCTTATCCACAAATCAATGTAGTGGGGGTGTTTTCTCAATTGAGATTCCCTCTTCTAAAAGGACTCTAGGTTGTGACAAGCTGATATAAAACTACTCAGTAGTGCCCTGCATGTAACATTACCAACTGGCCAGGCAATGAGTACTCAACTGGTGCAATAGTGGCTGGTCTGTTTCAAAGTAACAAACTATTCCTGATTAGATTTGGGGTCTGCTCCAGAAGAGGGATTCACAGCTGGTACTATAAGCCCATCAAAAACACATGGTTGGAGAGGTCACAGACCTTATGGTGTTGCTGATGTTTATCAAGCTGCCTTCTAAATACTAATTGTTGTTGAGAGAGTATGTTCATTTCCCTATTCCTCTAAAGCAATTGCCTACGAGAATATTTACTAAGGATTAGCACACAGAAGCTGATAGAGTTGCAACCCATGGAGGATGAGATACATCTCCATCTGGCAGCAGAAACTGACAGCATTATCCAAATGATATTGATTTTGTAAGCCTAAATGATACAAAGTTGAAGGGGCCATGGTTCCAGAGAGTGCTGAGGCCAGGCAATGTGTGACAATCAAGAGCCATTACAAAGGTCTTGAGAAGCCATTACATGATGCTCTAGGAGGGAACCCTAAGTTGTAATGGAGACCCCAGGATCTCAATTTGATGAAAATTAGAATCATCCTGGAGATTCAACTCTATGGCTATGCTTTTGGGCTACTCATCAGTTGTTGAGAAGTCATAAATAAGTTGAGCAGACCTGTCTACTGTGGGTGGCACGATTTCCTTGGCCAGGATCCTTGACTGTATAAGCAAAGAAAGGGAGCTGAGCAACAACACGCTTTCATCGTGGTTGGTTTCTCATTGTAGGTATGATGTGATCGAACGTTTCAAGCTTCTACCACTTCAACCTCCCTACTAAGTGTAACTGAGAAAAACTGGAATTGTGAGCCAAAATAAATTCCTTTTCCCTTTAAGGCACTTTTATAGGAACATTTTATCACATTAACAGAAAAGTAAATTATAACATACTATAGAGTTTATAATAGAAATATGTTTTATATTCTTCAAAGTTATATTCAGTACCATACATTACCTAATACATGCAAGTTACTTAAGGAAAAAGAACAAAAGAAAGGAAAAAGCAAGCATACTATCTATCAAACTGGCACAGTAAATATTTATAGGCTATTTCTATTTCCCCAAGAATATATGTCTCTGACGGTAAGTTGAAGAAATAGTATTTTGAATGGACTAAAAAAAATCATCCATTATATTTGCAAGATTCATACATAACATGATTTATATTTTGCTAAGTTTCACCAAAAAAAATCAACGGTTTTCTAGTGATATTCCATAATACCCTATAAGACCAGTGATCTTGGACTAAAGGTTTTATTTTTGCTTAATATGTCAAATTATACCTTCTTTAAACTGTAAATTTCAGATTCTTGTTTTTCATTTAAAGTGGAGAGTCTTTTGTTTACCTGTATTGCTTCTTGTACTGTAACATAAAAATATTAGAGATGATTTTTATAAGTTGAACATTTCAAAGACAGTATCACTAATAAAGACATGAACAGACCCAATGCAATGTAGAATTATAACTTAATATTCATTAAACTTCCATTTACTAGTATCACATAAGTTCAATTTACTACTAATAAGGAATTCCACTTAAATATTCCCCACTAAACATAAAAGCTTAGATAAGATAGCACCCACCATTTTGTTCTAACTTTACATGATTCTCTCTCACCAATCCAAACTGATTTGTTACTGTAACATAGTATTTTTCAATTTCATTAAGTTGCTTGTGATGATCTTCTTTAGCTAGATGGTGTAAATGAGCCTTTTGTTCCTATTTTGAAAAGTAATTTTAAAGTTATACATATAAAATAAGCATACACATACACGTATAACAACTTCTGATAGCTGTCCTCTGACTTCCATGTACATGCCTTGGTACGTATATTTATAAAGATACAGTCATAAAGTTTTAAAATAGAATGACAAGGAGTCAGACAGATGAATCAGCACTTACCATCATCCTGGTGAACTGTTTTAATCTCCAGAACCCACATGGCAGAAAAAAAGAATCAACTCTCAAAGGTTTTCCTTTGATGTCTAAGTAAGTACATGGCCCACCCACCCCATCTCCCACACATGAAATAAGAAAATATAATAAAAAATGGAATGACAAGGACCAAGAGCAATACTTTTTAGTGACAGGAAGAAATGTAATATCATAGAAAATGTACTAAAAGTAGAGATATAATTGGTAAAAGTTGTATCCTACTCAGAAGGGTTTACAAATTTATATAAATTTATATCTACTTAGGAGGTTACTATTATCAATTACTAAACAAAAGAAAATAATGAACCATATTTAAACGTCATTAATTCCTCACTTAAGAGATTTAAAAATTCTTAGCAGATATATAAAAATTTGAAAAAAACAATTTCACTGGATTCTAATAAAATATTTTCAAGTCAAGAAAATTTTCACCAAAAATCCATAATTACATAACCTTTAAGAGAACACTGTCTGTTGCATATTAATGTATGATCCTACAACAGTCTCTTTAACCTTTCAGTTAAAAAGTAGTAAGTAGGTGCTCAACATCTACAAAAGTTAATAATCTTGTTGGTGAAAAATACAATGAAGTTTGGAGATTCCCTTCACAGGCACTCCCTATTCATATACATTAAACTGTAATATGCTTATTCCAAAAATCCTTTGCTGGAAGCCAAAGTAGAATCCAAGGAAAATGAACTTTCATTGATTTGTATAATATAATTCTGCTTTTTAGATATTGCAGCTTATTCAAAGGTCATGATAAATAAATAGTATTAAAATTTCTAATCCCACAGGTACCTGTAGCTCATCAGTGGCCATTTGAACCTGTGGGCATGAGGTATGCACACTGCACAGGCACAAATATATACAGGCCAACAATATAAACTAAAACAGTTTATTCTGAAAGAAAATATACTGTTACTCTGAAGTACATCAAAACCTTCAACACTGAAACTTTGTTTTAATTTGAGAAAGACATCTTTCCTCTAAGTCTTTCCTTAAAGGAGAATAATATACAGAAGAGAAGCTAAACATGGCTTAAAGGTCACTGAACAAGGTTTTATTCCATTAAGCAGACAGTAGTTACAGTCATGACAGTTATCTGTAGCTTTAATTATGCACATCAGTTACTTGGTACCCACTGAACAGGACTTTCTGTAGTATCCAACTATCTGCAGTGTTTCAAATTTGCTCTCAAATCAATGTATCTTACTATATTCTTATTAGTAATGACCATGATTTTTCCAAGATGAAATACACAAAAAGTATTTTGATTCATGATGTGTTAATTTCTGAAGGGACAAATCTCTATCTCTATAATCCACCTTTACAAGGAAGCCAATTTCTTTTTGTTGTTGTTGTTTTGTTTTTCGAGACAGGGTTTCTCTGTGTAGCCCTGGCTGTCCTGGAACTCACTCTGTAGACCAGGCTGGCCTCAAACTCAGAAATCTGCCTGCCTCTGCCTCCCAAGTGCAGGGATTACAGGCGTGCGCCACCACACCCGGCAGAAGTCAGTTTCTTGAACTCCTGTAGATTGGTATTTACTAGGAATTAAGTGCTCATCACTAGGGAGCCATGGACATCTTTAAACTTTCTCAATACTGTTTTATAATTATATGTTTTAGGACACTGCTGTTCTACAAGTTCTGTCTGGACACTACTGGGATGTCTGTCTTGTCTCCTGGCTCAGCCACAATGCTAAAGAGGATAGAATACAGTATATTGATTTCATAAAAGAAGAGTAAGTTGGAATTTTAAAAAGTCATATTAATTATTTAGAGATAGAATAATAAATGAAGAAATATAAGACAAATGCATATAAAAATATTTAGAAAATACAAAAATTTTCTGCTCCTAATTTATTGCTCCTAAATTAGCATAAAATATTTAAAATACTCAATATATAAAATAATTTAATGACAACTGACACAATGCTTTCAACTTTCAGAAAAAAATATGACATCACTCACACTAACAAAAAACTTGGAGACATTTCCATTTTTTAAGATTTTGAGTATCTGTTTAATGAAATTTTAAACTGGAATAAAATAAAATACATTTTATATGGCCTTTGAACCTTCACTTGTAGCCTTATCTCCCAAGTCAAAGGGCACTTTATTCAATTTCTCTATATTTTGTGTAAAACCACTGTAGCGTTGAAGATGACTTTCAGCACAAATGTCATGGTACTTACAGCTAAACTGGAATCTAGTTTTTCAGCTTCTTAATTAAAATCAGTTTAAAATCGTCTGACAATATTATCTTCATTCTCTCCAGTTGAATAGCAACAGAATCTTCACATCTTTTATTCAATCGAGCCTAACAATCTTTCTATGAGCTCTTTCATTTTTAATGCCTCAAAACATTTTCAAGAAGCAAAATATTTAATAGTGTTCAATGTTATACCAATGATCTTCATTATCTACATGATAGCAAATTGTACTCAAAAATCAATTTTACTTGCTTTACACTCTATTCCAAAGAATGAAGACTAGACTAGCATAAACCCACCCAAGAAACCTTCTGAAGATTTAAGTAGATACGTGACAATTCTGTTCAAATAGATACACACAACACACACACACACACACTCTCACACACATTTCTTGCTGAATCAAATATAGCTACAAGGGGGAATATTAAAAATAAGTATTCCATGAAATGTTATTCTGTCAAATAAATACTAATTTTTAAGTGCACAGAAATAAAAAAAAAAACAGCAATACTTAGCAAGTACCATATACTAAATGTAGAATAACAAAGGAAGAACACTGCTACATAGTTTATTTATTTTGTAATATGTAAGCACTAAGAGCTCTGCAAATAAATGTATAAAGTTTGTCTAAGCTATATTGCTTTGAAATTGTGGCAGCCCTTTAAACTGTAACAATAGCTAGTAGAAACTACTCTGTTTTTAAACTAAAAGTATCAAATTACATTACAATATTGCAATCTACATTGTGTACTGTCCCAAGTTGTAAAAATGTGTAATGTTCTTACCATTTCACTCACTTTCTTCTGTAAAGAATATTGAGAAACCTTGAAAAATGGAGAAATTTTTCTATTAAAATTCATTAGTATAAATTTCTGACATCAAAACTGCTACCAACTCTGGCCTCTATGTTTCATTACCATATTTAATGATTTGTGCTTCATTGTTTAATAGTAACTCTCTTTCTTACAACACCAGTACATTTAAGCCAGTATGGTGTCTTGCACCTATAATCACAGCACTTGGAGATAGGACCAAGCCAAGCCTCAGTTACAGAGTTGAGATCCTGTCTCACCCACTCTCACTACATATATTCCTGGGATACGGCATAAAAGAAACAGATCCCTGTCTGTAAGAGTGTATTTTCTGGTGCAGTAATAGTAGATAGACAGTAAGTGTAAGTACTACACAATGTTAAAGAATAATAACGTTTTAAAAATTTGATAAACAATGTCTGGTAGTGTTTGACATTTCACATTAGCTGTTCACTGGAAGAAATACTAAAGAACAAATACACAGGAATAAAAATTATTTTGGGTAAAAAAATAAATCTCATGACCCTTCAGTGAGTCCTGAATACTCTAGTATTTCCAGAACTTCAGTGAATTTAACATGTATGATAACAATTGATGTCCTACTCTATGGGACTCGCATAGCTTGTCATGGCTATATAAAACATAGTACTCCAACATTTAACTTCACCAGAGTTTACCTAAGCCCTCTCATATTTATAGGTTTGCATAGTTCTCTGCTTTTTAGCATTCTGGAATTATTCTGGAATATGCTTATATATTTGAATATATATCTGAAATATACTTCAAATATATATATCAAATAAATATAATATACTTCATATATATAATATTTATATATAATAAGTATTATATATATTTGAAATATATATTTGAAATATATTTGAATTTTGTAGTTAATCACTTTAGTAGAAGCTACTTTATACAAAGCTATTAATACTTTGAGTCAGAAGGGGTCAGCCCCTCACTCCAAGGAATGCTCAGAGACAGACAAGCTACTTGAAGGGGAGAGGCACGAAAGGGAGCCAGTACAGACTCAGGTCAAAGGCAGGTCATCAGTGCTGGGACCTGTGAACACTACAGGAAGACACTGGTGGATGGTGGCCCTGGTGCCCAGCACATAGATGAAGGGCACAGAGCAACCAGGGTTTCATGTCCTCTTCGTTTGCCTTTTTCTACATCTGCTGCATGATCTCCAAATCCCTGGGGCTAGAGATGATGTGCACACTGTTTCTCTGTTTTCGGTCAGCAGCAGAAGCCCTCCATCTCTGAACCTTCCCTTAACCAAATGTCACTCTGTTTTTTCATATTTTTCTGGCAAGCCAGCTCACACTGGATACATTTTTGACTTTAAAAAAAATGCCACTTATTCCTCCAGAATACCTGGCCAAGTTAAACTCTAACCAGCCATGCGTGAATTCTCATCTTCTTCAATATACTTAGCATTTGTTAAACTTTAAGAAAAATAAAATAATTGCTTCACATTGCCTATGAGACAAATGCCTTAGCCAGCTGCCATGACCTCAACAGTATAGGTTATGAGTAAGTCATTTCTTCAGTATATATTGAACCCTTGCCCCTGTAAGTGTATTAATGTAGGTATTAGTATAACAGCAGTGGACCCAGGAAAAAAAGGCTGCCCACTTCTACTGTGAGGAAGAAACCATTAAGTAATGAGCATAAAAGTTAAAATACATGACAGTTTAGATGATGATAAGTGCTACAGAATCAGGAAAAGCAATTTCATTATATGGTTAAGAAAGATCTTCCTGAAATAGCAACTTTTGATTGAAGGCTTGAAATAGAAGAAAGAATGTTTCAGCAAGTTCAAAGCGTTTAACATGGTCGTCAACCTCTTTCTGTTTCTCTGTTTTTAAAGAACTAGAAAGCTCATGTGGAAAGAAGGAAGTGAAAGGGGAAAACAAACAAAGATAACTCCAGAGATGGCAGAATGAAAATCACTGTGAGCCCGGTATTTTGTAGTGGGGTTATATTTTTGCAAATTCGTGAGGAGCTTCAAGCAAATAAACTGATTGCTGTTTTAAAGGATTTCTCTAATTTAAGTTAGCACAAGGTGTAAACAGAGAAGCCGCTGGGAATGTACATTACTGTAACCAGCCCAGCCATTCATACAAATAGTGAAAACATATATTTACTCTGAAACATTATGACATGATGCCATCATCTGTAAAGTTCATGCTTGAGAACAGTGTAAATTATACAAAAAAGGCATAACGTCTAAATTATTTATATACATGTATAAAACTATCAGGAAGTAAAAAGTAAATATTTTAAAGTTGTCATAAAAAGGTATGTATTTTTAGCAAACATAAATGTATCAGTCTCTGAATAACACTGAAACCTAAACTAAGTATAAATAAAATAAATAATATATAAATAAAATATGGCATATGTAAGACTGATAATAACCCCTATATCCATAAAGCGTTAGTATTCTTTCTCCTGGATAATTAGCACACTTAAATCCTCAACGTAGGCCAGAAGAACACCAGGAGGCAACTGCCTGAACACAGTGTATACAAACGCACAAAACCAGTCTTCATTTCTACTGACAGATAGGATCCCATAAAGTTAAAACATCTCTACACCACAAAGGAAACAATTAAATGAATTAAGAGACAGCCTAGCCGGGAGGTGGTGGCGCACTCCTGTGATCTCAGCACTCTGGGAGGCAGAGGCAGGAGGATTTCTGAGTTAGAGGCCAGCCTGGTCTACAGAGTGAGTTCTAGGACAGCCAGGGCTATACAGAGAAACGCTGTCTCAAAAAAACCAAATCCAAAAAAAACCAAAAGAGAGAGAGAAAGAGAGAGAGAGAGAGAGAGAGAGAGAGAGAGAGAGAGAGAGCCAGCCTACAGAATGGGAGAAAATCTTTGCTAGGTATATATCTTTAAAAAGACTTATATCTAGACTATATATAGTCTAATAAACTCAAAAAACTAAATATCAAAAAATCAAATCACCTACTCAATAAATATGCCAATAAGATGAACAAATAGTTCTCAAAAGATGAAGTATAAATACCCAACAAAATATAAAAATGTTCAACCTTGGGGGCTGGTGAGATGGCTCAGAGGTTAAGAGCACTGACTGTTTTTCCAGAGGTCCTGAGTTCAATTCCCAGTAACCACATGATGGCTCACAACCATCTGTAATGGGATCTGATGCCCTCTTCTGGTGTGTCTGAAGACAGCTACTATGTACTCATATACATAAAATAAATAAATAAATATATCTTTAAAAAAAAAAAAGTTCAACCTTGCTAGCTATCAGAAACACAAAAGTATATCATCCCATCCTAGCCAGAATAGCAGTTATTTAGAAAACAAACAATTCCAGGCATGGTGATGCACATCATTAATCAATGCACTCAGAAAACAGAAGGAAACAAATCTCTGTGAGTTCAAGACTACCACCTTGTTTACATGGAAAATTCTAACCCAGCCAGGGTTACACAATGAGACCCTGCCTAAACATACACACCCAAACAAACACACATCAAGGATAAGTACAAAGGAGAACATTTACACACTATTTGTCTGAATGTGAACTAATCCGGCACTATGGAAAGCCGTAACTAACATATGACCCAGCTATACAGCTCCTGGGTACTTAGCCTGAAGGACCCGATAAACACATCACAGAGATACTTGCACATCCCATGTTCACTAAGTTATGGAATGAAGCCAGGTGTCTGCCAACAGAGGGCTGGATATAGAAAATATGGTATATATTAAAAGTGGAAATTTTAGCCATAAAAAATTAAGTTATGTGGTTTACAGGAAAATTTACACAACTGGAAATGATTGTATTAAGTAAACTAAATCAGTCTCAGAAAAACAAATATCATAGGTTTCTTTTCATTTGTAGTTCATAGGTTTTATATAGATACATAAATCACATGTATATAAGAACATGAGAGATGTGAAACTAGGGGAACATGATCAACTAACAGGAAGGAAAGAGAACTAAGCAAGCAGAGAGAGCATGGGGGCAGGCTAGGGCATCATATACTATATGAAAAGAGAGCAGAGAGAGCATGGCGGGGCAGGCTAGGGCATCATACACCAAATGAAAAATATCCTATGTAGTCCAGTACATTGTGCAATGAATATAAACCAAGGAGCTGTTCTTAATTGCAAAGAAACATTCAGTATGCCAACACAATGAAGCTTTTTTTAACTATATTTCTATTTCAAAATAAAAGTTATCCCATGAAAAACTGAAACCCTAAACTTGTAGCAATAAGCATACAAAGGCCCAGTACACACTCCCTGAATATATACACAACCAGGAGATTATCATTAACATTTTGAAATTCTGATAAAAAGGAAGTACCATAAATGAATTCTGTAGCAAGAGTTATATGACATAATTTCACCAGAAAATGTACTTCCTGTGGAGAAGGGCCAGCAAGTTAAAATGTATGAAGCACATAAAAAAAAAAAAAAAAAGGACCTCCAAGGGAAACTCAGCAGGCAGCTTAACCCCCAATACTTAGAGATAAGAGATAAAAAATCTCAAAGATATAAAATTATTTTTATATGATTAAAGACATAAAAGATAGAGTAAAAAGCATGAGAAAAGTATAAGACACTATAAAAAAAGGCAGATTTGAAAGTGCACCAAATTGAACTTCCATAAAACAGAAATGCACTTATAAAATGAAAAACTTAATGGATAAGTTATATGACAAATAAAACATAGTTGAAAAATTAGTGAACTAGAAGATAAATGTAAAGAAACTGCATAAAATATGGCAAGCCCACAGAGAGAAAGCATGTGAGAGCACAAAGACATGTGAGGTAGGTCGAGAAGATTCAAAATGTATCTTCTAAGATTATCAAAAGGAGAAAAGATAGAGATTATTGGGGAAGGTAAAACGTGAAGCCATCTCAACTTAATTTTTTTCTACATTCTTTGTTTACATTCCAAATAATTTTCCCTTTCCTGGTTCCCCCCTCCCCATAAGTCCCATAAGCCCTCTTCCCTCCACCCATTCCCCCAATCAACCCCCTCCCACTTCTCTGTCCTGGTAATTCCCTACAATGCTGCATCACAAAAAAACTAGGATAGCTAAAACTATTCTCAACAGTAAAAGAACTTCTGGGGGAATCAGTATCCTGGACCTCAAGGAGTACTACAGAGCAATAATAGTGTTAAAAACTGCATGGCATTGGTACAGTGAGAGGCAGGTAGATCAATGGAATAGAACTGAAGATCCAGAAATGAACCCACACACCTATGGTCACTTGATCTTCAACAAAGGAGCTGAAAGCATCCAGTGGAAAAAAGATAGCCTTTTCAACAAATGGTGCTGGCTCAACTGGAGATCAGCATGCTGAAGAATTCGAATTGATCCATTCTTACTCCTTGTACTAAGCTCAACTCCAAGTGGATCAAGGACCTCCACATAAAACCTGACACACTGAAACTAATATAAAAGAAACTGGGGAAAACCCTTGAGAACATGGGCATAGGGGAAAAGTTCCTGAACAGAACACCAATGCTCTTAGATCAAGAATTGACAAATGGGACCTCATAAAATTACAAAGTTTCTGTAAGGCAAAGGACACTGTCAAAAGGACAAAACAGCAACCAACAAATTGGGAAAAGCTCTTCACCTTACATCCGACAGAGGGCTTAATTTTTTTTAATCAAACTATTAATTTCATATCTCAAAAAATAAATACTTTGAATTATATAAAATTGGAAGGATGGTAAATATTTTGATAACAAGAATTATTATGATTCCACTCAGAGACCTATAGGTCTCTTCTTCAAGATTTTAAAGTATATATATTCAGCTTCATAGCATAATTCAGAGAAAAGCACAAATATTCCATTCTCTTTGTGCTCTCACACATGAGCAACCTCCAAACTATTAACATCTCTTTCTCTCCTTCCCCCCTTCCTCCTCCCCTCCCACACACAAATTATGTACCTGTTACAATTACTGAACCTACAATGACACATTATCACTTGAAGTCCACAGTTTATAACAGGGTTCACTCTTCAACATTCTACAGATCTGGACAAAAGCACCACACAGAGTATTTCCACTAAGTTAAAAAAAAGTGTTCTGTGCTCTTTTTTCTCCTCTGATTTAAAAAAAAGAATATTTAATTTTATGAGAAACAGTTAAATTATCTCCACAGCAATGAATATTGCTATTGCTACTCCTCCCTGGCAGCACTTGCTGGTATCTATCCTGGGTTTTGGTTACCCAATTGAAGGTCAGTGTTCTCTTTGATACTTTACTTTGCAGTTCCTTCCTGGCATATGACGTGGACCACCTTCTAATGTCTGTACATACCACCTGTCTGTGTGTCTTTGGTAAGGTTTTTATTAAGATCTGCGATGCATCTTCTATTTGGGATGCTTGCTTTTCTCTTACTGTGTTTTGGTACATCTTTCTCTGTGTGATGGACAGCTGTCTGTATCGGGGTGCCCTCTGTTAACATGCTCTTCCTGTCTGTGGCTCATGTTCACTCTGTCCATACAGTGAATGCCCCACTGCTCCAGTGTCCTTTGTTGATGAGGGTTTTTCCACCTTCAGTCTAGGACCTTTCATGCTACATGTCCTCTGTCCTCCTGATGAAAATGTTACTCAAATGGCTAAGACTTATTTATGGATCAATACATACACATATTCACAACGCCAAGAATTCTGTTATCTTTCATTGATGTGACTGGGTGAGGCATAAGACCATTAAGTTTCAATAGTAGAAAAAGAAACTTATTAAATATGATTTTAGATCTGCCAGAATCATTAGTATCTTATTATCTATAAAACCAGTAAGGTTAAATTTAGTGAGAAAATAGTGAAATAGAGCTATGGAAGTTACCTATCTCCTTAGCCCCAATCCAGTTTTATCACAGGCTACCCATTTCCTACTCATGCTTCTAGAGAGTCAACGACGCCAACTCCTCTTCTTGTCTACTCCTACCATACAGAGTAATAACGGACACACTTTATTACCCAACAGAAATGATCTTGTTTAGGAAATACTAGTAGAGTTCAACTTCCTCGTTTTACTTAAAGGAAACTGAAGTTCAAGAAATATTATATAAGAAACCATTAATCCACAAAATCATCAACAAAATCACTTAGCCCTTTGGACATAATACTTTGATAAGGAAATTCTGATTTGTTAAGTAAATCCTCTCTTTGAAATCAACGAAGTACCATGCTTATACAGAAATAAAACACATTCAAATAAATAATCGATTACAATAAAAACAATTCCTTTCTTTCTCTTGGTGTTTGGTTTTCTGTCTCAGCTTGTTTGGGAACTCAGTGGTTAGAACCCTCTGGCTATGGGTTCCACAACAAAAGGCACTATCTGGTTATTTTTGGTGCCCAGTACCTGGTAAATTATAGCCTTATGAAAGGATAGACAGAAGACAAAACTATGTAACAGAATGTAAGGAGGCAGGGGAGTTGCTTTGTGTTAAAAGGTCTTTGCAGTATGGGTTTGTATCCAATCCTTACTTGATTGGGAGCTTTACCTAAGTTTCTTCAAGTTGGGGTCGGGAGATGGGACTCACAGGGGCCCTTCCATGCTCTACTCTGTCATGTATCATGTTTGACAGGTCGGGTATTGTGTAGCATGTCACCTGTACTATGTCACCATCAAGACAAAACATGTCCTTAGACCTATCCTAGGGTCAGTCATAGAAAGGAATTTCTCTTGTTTTGAAAATGCTCTACATTATCCAGATAGTTAGGTGGTGTATATATGAAAACAACTAAAATTATCTAAAAAGAATAAATTCCTTACATCAAAATTAACATACTCCTTGTTGAAAATATTTTTGTAGGAAAATGTGATACTTTTTTTCAACACATAAAAAAAAGAAAAAAGTAAATTAAAAATATAAGTTAGGACCACTATTTAGAAAGGATGTTTTTATAATAGCTACAGTGTTTGTGGTTTCTATTTTCTAAGTTACATGAACATTTTTTTATCTTATAATCAGGAAAAAATTCCCCTATTGAGATTTATTTTTAAATTAGGAGTTTTGCTGTATAGCACAGGCTGGACTGTCTTACCAGTCTCCCAAGTGCAGTGATTACAGAACACAACATCATATCCAACTAGCTGGGATAGTATGGTAAGAACCACAAAGCTCAAAATTATATAAATTTTAAGTAGAAACTGGACTTTTTATTCCACCAAGCTGAAAACTAACGATGGGTGTCAGCATCTTGCCACATAATCACTTTGTACTGACAAGTTTAAAGGCATTCAGTTATGTTCCATAACTATAATTATCCTCCACTCTTTGCTTGTAGGTAAATTCCAAACATTACAATTAATATACTATTTAACCCAGTGTCTTCTCCACAGGCCCACTGTGCTACTGAAGAGACTATACTAGAATCAGGACTTAACACCTTCTCCTTTGATACTATATCAGTTTCTCAAATCATTCCAGATTTTAATTCAGTTTGTTTGTTTGTTTGTTTGTTTGTTTGTTTGTTTAAAACAGGGTTTCTCTGTGTAATGGAAACGGGCTGTCCTGGACTCACTTTGTAGAACAGGCTGTCCTCGAACTCACAGAGATCTGCCTGCCTCTGAACTCCCAAGTGCTGGGATTAGAGTTGTGCTGTACCATGCCAGCTTAATTCACTTTATTGCTTTCTTAACAATCATTTGTTTGCCTGGAGATTCATTGGCTTTTTACTGCTGTGGTTCAAACAAACATTCCCTACCACAGCAGTTTTCAACTCATGAGCTGTGACCCCTTTGGAGGCCAAATGACCTTTTCACAGGGTTGCATAAGATCATTGGGAAGCACAGATATTTATATTACAATTCATAACAACAGCAAAATTGTTATTAACAATGAAAGTAATTTTATGACTGGGGGGGTCACCACAACATGAGAAACTATACTAAGGGGCATAGCATTAGGGAGGTTTAGAAGCACTGCCTTACTAGATTATAAATATCTTCCAGTCTCCCACTTGTTCTTTCTGGGACATGGAACTCATTCTCTTCTTTTTCCTGAAAATATCTCTTAAAGTTCAGCAACATTTTGTATTTAATTTTTCTATACTTTGTTATCTCAAAAAAGAAGTCCAAAACAAAAATTGCTAATACCTTGAAGAGACTGTGAATGGAACTAATACAACTGTGTAACAATTTAGAAAATATGTACTATGATAACTATCTCATGCTGTGCTATAAAGATTCACAATATTAAGATCTAGTATAAAATTGAGTCTAAACAGAATAAAACATGGTAACTTGGAGTGGCAGTGCCCTTCTTCTATGTCCTAGGTCTAGGGACAGGTTTTGTCTTGATGGTGACATAATACAGGTGACATTCTTAAATTCCCAAAGCCATAAAAATATAAACTTATTCATGGCAAGAATTAAACAAAAGGATAAATTAAAAACTCAAATCAAGGCAGGCACTGTGGTGCATGCTGTTAATCTCAGTCCTGTGGAGGCAAAAGAAGGCAGATCTCTGTGAGTTTGAGGCCAGCCTGGTCGGCATAGTGAGATGATAGATAGACAGACAGACAGACAGCAAAGAAAAACTACTTGAAGCTCTTACCACAGTGAGAGGTTTAATAAAATATTCAGAACATGTGCAGCTGAACTGACAACCATCAAACCACTCCCCGAATATGCTTTTGCAGGATACTGCAAAGGCAACTACAAACTCAGCCACTGCGCACTGGCACTAGACCCATAGGCTCTCCTAACAATCAGTTATGAGGCAGGGAGAACTCCCTGGCCCCTCCATATCCTGCTAATCTGTTGACAATGGACAGATTTTAGGAAAGGAGGGGAATGATATCCAGGTGAATATCCTTTGTATCCACCTGGCTCACCAGGCTCAGATAGTGAGTTCAAAACTCAGGTTGACAGTAAATTCTGTGGGACACTAAACAGAAGCACAGCTAGAAATAGGAAAAAGATTTATTGGAGGGTGTTGGTTAGAGTAGGAGGGACATAGGAGAGGACAGGAGAGAACAGGACCAGAATATATAGGTATGAAACCATCAAAGAGGCCTGTCTCGAAAAAACAAAAAACAAAAGAAAAAAAAACAAAAAACAAAGAAATACAGGCAAGAAAAAAGTAGTTCACAGAAAAACAAAACCGTCTCACCATTGGTTTAATTTTTCTGAGCAATGTTTCATATTTTTCAATAAGAAAACTTCACCCCTAATACTTTAAGTATTTTCTAAGAACAAAGGCATTGTTCTACACAACTCTAATACAAATTATACCCATGGGATAATTTCAGTAATTCATATGGTCTAACAATCAGTCATCTCCAAATCTCCCCAACTGAAACCTTATGTGTTTTTATGGCTGTCTTTCCTTGATACAGGTTCCAATCAAGGGTCACATTTTGTGTATGGTTTCTCTCTCAATAAAAGTGTATTCCTAGCCGGGCGTGGTGGTGCATGCCTGTAATCCCAGCACTTGGGAGGCAGAGGCAGGTGGATTTCTGAGTTCGAGGCCAGCCTGGTCTACAGAGTGAGTTCCAGGACAGCCAGGGCTACACAGAGAAACCCTGTCTCGGAAAACCAAAAAAAAAAAAAAAAAAAGTGTATTCCTCCCTTACATTTTTTTTCATGAAAATGATCTTTTTCTTTTTTGATACAAGGTATGTCTATAGTCCAAGAATGACTTCAAACTCATAACCCTCCTGCCTCAGCCTTCTGAGTGCTGAAATTACAGCTGTGTGACACTATTACTTAACACTGACAGTTTTTAATATTCCAAGTTTTACAGGATATCCCAAGTTATGACTGTATATCTTCTGTATTTTCTATGAAACTGAGAACAATTTAAGGGCAAAAGCTATGAGCAAAAGCTATTCTTAGTCTTTATATTTGCAGAAAATAAGGAATTCACACATACCAAATACTCAGTTAATTACAGAATTTTTTAAGAGTCTCTCATTGCTTATTCAGTGTTAAATTGTAATAAATTACTGTACAAATTACACAGATAAAGCTAAATGTTCCTTATGATACAATACCACTGAACCCATGAAAATCATCATTACCAATGTCATATTTGACCATCTAATTTGTTCTTTGTGAATAATGTTATCTACATGGTAATACTTTAAAATTATGAAAAACTTCTGCAACAACCATTCAGTTTTGACTTCATTTTATTTTTTGTAGGCTCCTAAAGTCAAAAATCTTTCCCCTTTTATGCTCACTGCTTTATCCTCTCCAATAAAAAAAAAATGGTACACAGCAGACTTTCTATGAACAAGTACAGAATAAGTTACCAGTAGCCACATGAGACTGGACAATTTAAGGACAAAGGCTACAATTTTTTAGTCTTTATATCTGCAGAAAATCAGACTTCACGTGTAGCAAATATTCAGTTAATGCTAGAATTTGTTTGCTTTTTTTTTTTTTTTTTGAGACATGGTCTATCCATTATTTAGCTATGGCTATCCTAGAACTCATTATGCAGACCAGACTGGCCTCAAACTCAGAGATCTGCCTTCCTCTGTCTTCAAGGTGCTAGAATTTTAACTTGGAAGGACCACAGATAAAGTATAACATATAGGCCTTACTTGCTTTCCCATACACAAGAAATATTAAAAACTATAGTTACATGCCTTGTGGTACAGTAACAGTGAATCTTATTGTGTCAGTTTGAATAATAATGGCCCCCTAGGCTCAAATGCTAGGTGGCATTACCTGACAAGAATTAGGGGTGTGGCCTTGTTGGATTGGGTATGGCCTTATTGGAGTGTTTTACTGGGAGTGGACTTTCAGGGTTTTGGTTGGTTGGTTGGTTGGTTGGTTGGTTGGTTGGTTGGTTGGTTGGTTTTTGGTTTTTTGGATTTGGTTTTTTCCAAGACAGGGTTTCTCTGTATAGCCCTGGCTGTCCTGGAGCTCACTCTGTAGACCAGGCTGGCCTCGAACTCAGAAATCCGCCTGCCTCTGCCTCCCAGAGTGCTGGGATTACATGTGTGCACCACCACTGCCCGGCAACTTTCAGATTTTAAGCCCAAGCCAGAGCCAGTCTCAATCTCTCTGCCTATAGAATGGAACAGGATGTAGAACTCTCAGCTTCTTCTCCTACACCACGTCTGTCTATGTGCCACTATGCTTTCCACCGGGACTATAATGAACTAACCTCTAAAACTGTAGGCAAGTCTCCAACTACACGTTTTCTTTTATAAGAGCTGCCTCGATTCTGGTATCTCTTCACAGCAATAGAACAGGAACTAAGACACCTATATTACTATAAGAAATATGAAGGCTACTTTATATACATATACTATATGTATAGGTGTATTCTATTTAATATATGTATATGCTATTTAAAATACAGTATATATATTACAGTATATATAAAACAAAATTCAAATATCAAATTATGGTACCCATGCAAAAGTCTTATGTAATTTAATGTTATATAAATATTATTAGCTTTGCTAACCATGTTGAATGGTGTTTCATTGACAGTGCTAAAATAGAAGACTGATTTAAACAATAAGTTACTTTACCTGCAATGTTTTTAAAGTTTCCTTCAATCCTTCTATTTCTTTTTCTTTGATTTCTGTAGCAAGTTTGTATTTTCCCTTTAAGAAAAATCATACTTCAATACTTTTAGTGTATGTATAAAAGAAAAAAATAGAAGAACTCAAGAACCAAACCCTGTACTTTAAACCTAACACTTCACATACTTTAAACCTATGTCTACAATGAAAAATTATATTCCTAGCAGCCTTTAAACATCAAAGTACTGCAATAATCTTTATATATTTATCATAAAATAAAGTATTTTAACTATGATATCTCAATTTATGAGAACATTTCTAAGAAAGCCTATAGATATAATTATTAAGTTCTTACATAAAATATGCAATCATCTCTCAGAATTTATAAGGAACTGAGTCTAAAAGGCCCTCTATAAATAGCAACACCTCAGGATGCTCAGATCATATATACAAAATGGTACAGTGTTTGCATATAAACTACATACATTGTCTTACATACTTCAAATTATCTCCAAATTACTTATAATAGTTAATACAAATTATATTCTATATAAATAGCTATTGTAAAGCACTGGTTATGGAATGATATCATGAATAAAATCTATGTATCTAGCATAGAGGCAATTTTTCTTAACTAATATTTTTAATTAGTGGCAAGTTGATCTATGCATGCAAAACTATGGATGCAAATAGTAAAATGTTTTCTAAATAATAAATTATAAGCATATTTACATAGTGAATAGTCCCTTGCTTTAGAGTATGTCTTTAAATTAATATTGTACATTCTATATCCATTGCCATAGGAAAAAGAATATCAACTATGTTACCATGGAAATATTCAGTGCCAGGTAAGTCTCTTGATTTGTTACAAGTCATGTCTCCTCTTCCAAAGGCTAGTAACCCCCAATATAAGATTATTTCATTTCTACTGCCATTTTGCTACTGTGAACCATAAATACTGACATACAAGATATCTCACATGCAATCACCCAGGAGGTCGCGACCCACAGGTTGAGAACCTCTGCACTAGCACATGGGAAGGCTCACAGAAAGAAGCAGAGAGGAAGAGTGTCAGTCTGGGTGCTGAAGGCGCCTCAGTTCTAGCCCTCGTTTTCACACATAAAGTTATCTCACCTGTTAGGCTTGAATATTCTCAGTCATAAAATCACAAACGTCACTGACAAGATTAGCTCAGCTTCTTTCTGCTTGTAAGATTTTAATCAACCAATACTTTCCACTATTTTATTATTAACACTCACTTCTACTATAATGAACAATGATGATATATTCATTTAACTATATTTTAAGTTATTCTAAAAATTAATAGCTACCTTTTCTTCTTCCAAGGCATACATCTTCATCTGCAGCTGGTCAGTTTTAAAATCAAAAACAGGTAAGTATATTTTTGACAGTGATTTCTATTAATCAGTATTAATATCAAAGCAGATTATACTTCTATATTGAGTTTATACAGTTTGAACATGTTCTCACATTCAGAAAATATGAAAGAGGAAAGATAATCACTGTAGCACATAAATAACTAAATCACTTAAAACACTAATCATTTCTTTGAAGTTTGGTTTAACCCTCCAAAAATCTTAAATATCTGAATATTTTACTATCTACTTTTAAGCAATAGCATGTATCATTTTCTAAAGGTATAATTTTATGAAATCATACCATTTGTATTTGCATGAGCAATAGTTATAACCTGTTAAGTATTAATATTAAGTATTGCTTAAATACTTATGATAGTGAAATAAAAATTACCTTTATGTCGGGAGGTGGTGGTGCACGCCTGTAATCCCAGCACTCTGGGAGGCAGAGGCAGGCGGATTTCTGAGTTTGAGGCCAGCCCGGTCTACAGAGTGAGTTCCAGGACAGCCAGGGCTATAAAGAGAAACCCTGTCTCGAAAACCCAAATCCAAAAAACCAAAAAACCAAAAAAAAGAAAAAAAAAAAAAAAAAAAAAAAGAAAGAAAGAAAAAAATTACCTTTATTTTTAAAATGTTATTTTGAATAATTTATTTCTTTTTATTCACTTCACATCCTGATCACAGCCCTCACCTCCCTCCTCTCCTCCCAATCCCACCTTTACCAATCCCTCCAGTCATTTCCCCCTCTGTCTCCTCAAAGAAGGGGAGCCCCCCTTGGGTACCACCCCACCCTGGGACATCCAGTTCCAGCAGGACTAGGACTAGGTGCATCCTCTCCCACTAAAGCCCAACCAGGCAGGCCAGGTACGGGAGGGGATCCAATTGTGGGGAATAGAGATTAAGACAGCCCCTGCTCCACTTGTTAGGGGACCCACATGAAGATCAAGTTGCATATTTACTACAAATGTATAGGGGAGGGTCTAGGCCCTGCCCCTAACAATTGTTATTTTAAAACAGCAAAATGAAAGTGAATATTTTGCTCTTGCTCTCTTGCTCTCTCTTGCTATAGCCTTCCCTTCCCCCCTCCCCATTCATTCCCTTTCCCCATCTCTGCATGTGCTCATAGCATCTACTTCCTTCCCTTCCCTCTCTTCACCCTTTCCCTCTCCCTTTCCTTCCCTTCCTCTCCCCTTCTCTTCTCTCTTCTCCCTTCCCCTCCCTCCCTCTCTCTCTCTCCATCTGCATTTCTCTGATTCTACTACCTTCTTGACTCTCCTCCCCATGCCCTAAATAAACTATTCTATACTAAAAAGAGAGAAAGAAAGAAAGAAAGAAAGAATGAAAGAAAGAAGGAAGGAAGGAAGGAAGGAAGGAAGGAAGGAAGGAAGGAAGGAAGGAAGGAAGGAAGGAAGAAACAAACAAACTAAGGAAAACATAAAATATCCTAACCAGCATTAAGGACTTCAGCAATAGTTTTTCTTTGAGATGTCTCTCTTCTTCCACTCCTCATTTACATTCAACAGTTCTTTATTACAAATGCAGCACAGTGATAAAGAACTTTCCAACTGTGCAAGGCCCTGCCATCAAGCTCTAGCACTGTAACATAAGCAAGCGTGAGAATCTGAAGATGTCTCCTGTACCCTGCAGGTATCAAGATGTTCTTATGGGCCCAGGCTCTTGTGATGGCAAAGATACAGACTTCTGCAGTCCAGAGAACATTGTGTTACACTTGGGTTTCTGTTCCCTTACTCTTCAATTAAAACTCATAACTTTACTTAGACTTATTTCAAATTTAATGAAGAAAGTGTTCTTGTTTAAACAGTTCATCCCAAGATGTAAATTATCACTAAACTCAACCAACTAGTAATGTTAGACACACAGGTTTAATTTTTCATGTGCGTTTCTTTTTCTCCACACACACTTGTATGAAAATGAAGATGAAAAAGAGGACAGGGGGACATAAGAAACACCTTCCAGAGGCTCCCCTGCATCTCAGGGCACTTCCATAAGGAGTACAGATAAATCCGAGAAAGTCAAAGACGATGGATTTCCACCTAATGAGGGTATAACTTTTATTTCCTTAAAATATCTGAGTTTTATTTTATTTTCAATTACTGATGGTTGCTATTCATGGAGGCTTCAGCAGACAGCAGGTAAGAGCAGCCTATCCCTCCCTCACTCACATCTTCTTTCTTTGGTTTTTGGGGTTTTTTTGTTTTGTTTTCTGCTTTGTTTTGTTGTTGTGTTGCTTGTTTGTCTGTTTGTTTGTTTTCAGACATGGACTCTTTATGTTTCCCTAGCTGGCCTGGAACTCACACTATAGACCAGGCTGGCTTGAACTCTCAGATTCCATCCATCTGCTTCTACCTCCAGGATTAAAGGAATGTACCTCCATGCCTGGCTTCACATCTTCCTACTATGTTTAATTACTGGTGAGTTGACTCATGAACCATGTACGGTTCAACCAACTGACTTTGGTAAAGAGGCAGCATGGGAAACATGGGAAAGGTAAAACAACAGCGTACTGTAACAAAGGAAAGAGGATGAATGAGCACATACCGGAATTATTTAGGACAGATACATCACCAAGAAAACATTTTTTCCAAATTTCTCTATACTACCATGGGTTAGAAGGAAAAAATAGTTTTATTTCCTGCTTTCCATAATATTCTCATTTTTGTTTTCTATGTGTTTAGATAATAGTTTATCATAAAACCTACTGCAGAAAGAAAAATACAAAATATTCTACTGCACTTGTTAATCTATTATCATGAAAATTACCTGATTTTTAAAAACTCCCATTGCTTCTTTGTGTTGCTTTATTAATGCTTCCTTTTGATTCTGAAGAGTCTCCTATTTTAAAAATTATAGAAAAATAGTTAATTATGAGAAAATAAAAAGTTAATTATGAGAAGCTAAAACAAAGTCTAGTAAGTTTTCTGGGTTTTTTTTTCACACATAGTTTTTTGGGGTTTTGTTGGGTTTTATTTATTTATTTATTTATTTATTTATTTATTTATTTATTATATATGTACATTGTAGCTGTCTTTAAACACATCAGAAGAGGGCATCTTATCTATTATAGATGGTTGTGAATCACCATGTGGTTGCTGGGATTTGAACTCAGGACCTTCAGAAGAGCAGTTAGTGCTCATAACCGCTGAGCTATCTCTACAGACGAAATTTTCTGGTTTTAAATCTCAATTTGGTTTACAATTAAAATAAAGGCTAAACACAGGAGCCTATGGAGACGTCTCAGAGGTTAAGGATACTTGGTGCTCTTACGGAGGACACTGCGTCAGAATCACATGGCAGCTCAAACCATTGGCATCCCCCGTTCCAGAGAATCAAATGCTCCCTTCTGACCTCTGTGGTAGACATATACATGAAATCAATTGTACAATGACACCTATAAAATAAATACTAAAATATTGTAAAGCACATTTATTTCTACTTATTGTCTTGAACTATGACTCGGATCAATTTATCTTTTGGTCATAAAATTGCTTATAAATTTTGCTTACACTTGCTAATTCATAATAAAAATACACTGCTTTTAAAATTTTTAGACTCTAGATATAGCTGACTCCAAAGCTTTCTTCAATGCCAAGACAGCTGTAATAAGTCACTTCTGTTATAGCACTTGGGAAGTGAAGATTAGAAATTCAAGGCCCTTCATGGTTATATAGAAGGTTCGAGAATAGCCCTGAACTACATGAGATACTGTCTCAAAAAAAGAAAAGAATGAAGGAGAAAAGAAGTGGGAGAGGGGGAAAGAAAGAGAGAAATTCTAACTAAATTTATTAAAATTAGCCTCCCTAGTACACAAGAAGAATTATAGTCTTGGGGCTGGGATTCCACGGAGATGAATTTTTTTTTATATAGGCATATACAGTCAGTGATATCTACTTCTTCAAGTTCACCAAACCTATTTTTGGTAAAACCAAGGCACAGTAAAGAATTTCACTATTTCCTCCTCCTCTCTCTCTCTCTCTCTCTCTCTCTCTCTCTCTGTGTGTGTGTGTGTGTGTGTGTGTGTGTGTGTGTATGTGTGTGTGTATGTGTCTGTATCTGTGTGTGTCTGTGTCTGTGTGTGTCTATGTGTGTTGTGGGGGTGGTCAGAAGACAACCCAGGTGTTAGTCCACCTTATTTGAGACATGGTTTCTTTGCACTGCCTTGTACTCCAGGCTAACTGGCCATGAAGGTTCAGGAGCTGTCCAGTCTGCACCTCCCAATTTCACTGCAGGAACTGGAGCTACAGGCATACTCTATCTCATCTGAGGATCCAAACTCTGGTCCTCATTCACGTACAGCAAGCCCATGTACCCGCTGAGCCATCTCCCCAGTCACAGGCATTTTTTATGCACATATATGATCCCATTTTCACCCCTCCTTTTTTCTGATGAAAACTGTATGTCTGATTCTTTAGGCTCAATATTTAACTTTAAGTGAATTAAAATATAAATATTTTGGGCCGCAGAGATGGCTCAGATGGTTAAGAGCACTGGCTGTTCTTCCAGATGTCTGATTCATTCCCAGCAACCACACGGCAGCTCACAGCAATCTATAATGTGATCTGGTGCCCTCTTATGGCATGAAGACTTACATGAAGGCAGAACATTGTATATATAATAAAGAATATATATTTCATTCATTAAAGAATAAAAAATAGAAATATTTTAATCAAAGTCAAGGGGCTACAGAGATGGCTCAATGATTAAGAACACTGCTGCTCTTCCAGAGTTCCATTCCTAGCACCTACACCCAGCATCTAAACACTCACTGCCTATCACTTCAGCTCCAAGGGACTGAATGTCTTCTTTTGACTCCATGGTCAGTGTACCCATGGAACTCACACACACACACACACACACACACACACTTTGTTTGGTTTTGGTTTGGGAGACTTTGAGGAGTCAATTCTGAAGATAAGATCTGCAGTTCCCTCGTTATTTTTGTCATCACCTGTAATACAAAAATACAGGACCTGATCTGTCCCCAAATATTGAAATGAAGAAAGCTGTGATCTCCAAATTTAGATCTTAGAACATACCTTGAAGCTGGGCACTTGGGAGGCAGAGGTAGGCCATCTCTATGAATTCAAGGCCAGCTTAGTCTACAGATTGAGTTTCTTACCAGTCACAGCTGCAGCACAAGACACTATCTCAAAAATAAACTTAAAAGAAAAATAAAGGCAGAATAAACTGATGACTTTATAGACAGAATAGCTAAATGTTAACAATATAGTTACCAAACAGGAGGAAGCATCTTGCAAAAGACATATGTGGATACTTACCAGAAGCAGAAATCACTGTCTTGTTTTAGCTTTTTTTTAAAGGAATTCTATACCAACATACATACACACACACACACACACACACACACACACACATGAGAAAAACAAGCAGGCAAATCAATAAATTTGCTCTTGTTGTGCTGGTAACAGCAGAAGAAGTAGAGTCCCAAGAGTCAAAGGGCCAGGACATTTGCTATGGTAGACTGTCTTCTAGATGTGACAGGGAAGCTACACCCAGGAAATATCAACAGTCTAGTTGCTTAAACAAGACTGCATGATGGCCACACCAGTTAACATACCAACATAGATGGAGGAGATTTCACAATAGCTGCTAAGGGAGGAGAACCAGTTTTCTCCAGGGATAAATTCCTTGCCAAGGGGTCAGCACTAAACACATTTACATATGAGCAACACTAACGGACTAAGTAACAACAATGAAGAAGAGGTCATGAATTTGAGAAGGGATGGAGGGACATGGGAAAAGTCAGAGAGAAATGGATGGAAGTTATGTAAATGTAGTACTTGGGTATGAATTTCCCCCAAATAAAATATTTAAATTTTAAAATAAACTGTCCTTGGGAAAAAAATCATACCCTCAATTTTTCATCTTATCCTCAAAATTACAAAAAGAAATTGCTCTAAATATTAAAACAATTTTTCTACCTCAGAGGCAATGATACCCTTATACAGTGTGATATTCCTAAAATCTCAAAATTTTACCTTGTTCCAACTTGTGAATTACCCTTAGATCCCCAAATTAAAAATATGATAGTCTCCTTTATGAAGACTATGCATGCTGGGTGGTGATGGCGCATGCCTGTAATCCCAGTACTCTGGGAGGCAGGCAGATTTCTGAGTTCGAGGCCAGCCTGGTCTACAGAGTGAGTTCCAGGACTGCCAGGGCTACACAGAGAAACCCTGTCTCAAAAAAAAACAAATCCAAAAAACCAAACAAACAAAAACAAAACAAAAAAGACTATCCATACTACATCCATTTCCTTAAAAGAGATTTCTGTGAGATTTTCCTGGGAAACAAACATCTACTCATTCCAGAAAGAGCATCAATGACATAGCAATAACAAAGCAAACACCAATTCCACTCCAGTCTTGTTTAGTGAGCCAATGACTTTAACTGGGGTTACTTGTAGGAATGTGGGTAACTTACAGATGGAATACCACTGAAAAGGAATCTCTCCACTCCCAGCAACTGTTAATGATACATACACACCCTCAGAGAGAGGAGGTGTCTCATGCTCTACTGGTATGCTGTCTTGTAATCTCCCCAACTTTCACAAGGGAACATTAGTAAGTCCAGTGCTGTGATTAGTCTATGAGGAATCACACATGGCCACTCTGGTTTCAAGATGGCAATGGTCACATCACGCCTGGAGGACAGAGTTCCCCAGCTTCAACACGTTCCGCTGCCTCTTACATTCTTTCTGCCTCCTCTTTCACAATTTTCCCTGAATTTTGGAGTGGGTAATACTTGTGTAAGATTATTTTAAAGCTTGATTTAAGGCTAAAATTTGGGTGTCTGTGACAAAGAAACAATCATTTGTTCTCAGTAGTTTGGCTATTATGTCTCTAAGGTAATCACTGCCCACTGCAGAAAAGAAGCTTCCCTGACAAAGGCCAACTGCAACAGTAATCAATGGGTATAAACAAAAACGGCTGGAAAGCAAGATGCTCATATCATCACATTAATGAAATCTTTAGTATAATAGCTTCCCTGCCGAAGCCTATGTCCTTCCCAGCCACGAGTTTCACCCTGGCATACCAGACTAAGTGTGTGTGTCTTCCTGTGAAGCAGACCTTAATCATAATCAAAAGTCCTCTAAGACTTTCTCAGTCACCTGGTTGAGTTTCAACTGCATTTTATCCAACCATAAAACTCCCAAGGTCTCCCAGATGTGCCCTATATGACGAGCACACTGGTTTCCCACCCTTGCTCCTTCAGGTGTGCCTGCACGCATTTAAGATGCATTTCTCAATCTGTAAGCTACTCAAAGACATTAGCGATGTATGAGACCTTTTTACAGAAGGCAAGCTGGATCTATGAAATCCTATTCTTTTTACCTGCACTGCTCTTTTATTTTGCAACAGTGACTGCTGCTGCTGCTGCATTAGCCCCTGTAGTAAACTGTTCCTCGGACTTAAAAGCCTTCTAGGGGTTTCTTGTTATTTTTAGGTAAACACTTCATCTTGACCCGAATGTTGTCCTTTTTTTTCTGTTTTTTTCCCCTTTTTCTCATCCCCAAACCCAATTTATATACCAATCTAATACACCAGAGCCTCTTTTACATCATACAACTCACCATGGATCTTAGCATGACCACAAACACCCATACACACCCATGCTAGCTAGCACCAAGGTTCTTCCTTCTTAACTACCAGAAAAACAGTCTTCTCCATCTTGGTGACCTGGGCATCACACACCATTTCCCTGATGTCTCTTTCCTTGTTCTTGCTTTCCTTTTTATCTCACTTTCTAGTTCTTCATTGCTAAACTCTTTTCATGATTTTCAAGATTTTGGACCCCACATGGAGCTATTTAACATAGACATATTTTGTACTTTCCTTTCCTTACACCTCACCCCACCCCAGCTGTAAGAGTGGTAAACCAGGCTTGCTTCTCATCACCGTATTAGCAGCTGGCATGTGCTCTCCCACCAGTAGGCCAAGTCTTAGGAGGACATCATGCAGTTACCACACTGTTCTGATTTCAAGATGGCAACAGCTATGTCATGCCTGGAGGACAGCTTTTCACAACACATGTAACCATATATACATATGTATACACAGTTATACCATTCATTCCCACTTTATATATTATTCACTTTATATTCATACATATACACATATTGGTACTTATCATATATATGTATATATATATATATATATATACATATATATATTTAAGAATTTAAATGCAATATAGTCTTAAATGAAAAAATGATCAGCTAAGTATAATGGTATATACTTTTAATCCTGGCACTGGGAGGCAGAGGCAAGCAGATCTCTGTGAGTTCAAAGCCAAACTGGTATACACATCAAGTTCTAGGCCTACAAGGACTATACAGTGAGACCCTGCCTCTATTGTAAGACTGAACAGAGTTCAAGAATATTTTGATGATCAGCAACTTTTATATACAATATATCTTTTTGAAAACTATTTATAATAAACTACTACAAATACATTTTAAAAGACTGTTAATCCTTATAATTCAAAGGAGGAGAAATTCTAACAGTCTAGTACTATCATATGACTATGATACAAGCTGATTGGTGAGGCACTCTCCCTAAGTTAAATCTAGGTTTAATTTTATTTGTTGACAGGTAAGTTTTCAAATTGAAATAGAAAACTACCAGGAATGCTACAACAGTCACCACTGACCCTTTTTATTATGATTCCTTAACAGAGGAAAACTAACCAAGATGACAATTTTATCTTACTCAGGAAAGCTTGCCCATTATCAGAAGTGAGTTAACATTATCAGGTGTGCTTCTGGAGATACCTATGATTTCAGAATACTGTAGAAACAAAAAAGGTTCAGAACTTCAGCAGGAATCCAAGTTGTAGAGTCAACCATGCCAATGTTCCAATGTCTCCTAAGGACACATATGCACTCAAACAAAGTTGGTTAGAAAGGCCAAGCAAAGCCCTGGCTAATCTTCAGGATACATGGTCCTGAGTACCCCAAAGTCAAATCTTTTGAGAGATTTTTAAAGGCTATTTTGGAATGTCCACAATTGGCTTCACACTATGAAGGAAGTGTGATTGTTAATTACACAAGGAAATCTCTCTCAGGACAAACACTTGGTGGCACCAGAGGACCTTAATGGAATTTCTCAAAAACTTTTTACATAAAATTGCCCATCACAACAAAGAGCGACTAGAACCCATACTCAACTGTAGCACTACTAGGAGTTTTACTAAGACTGCTGAGGGCGTCCCTGGATACTTCCTGTGTCAGCAGAACCCTCGTGATTAAACTTTCATTCTTGAAATTCCAAACCTCAGTTCCTGTACACGGGCTTCCTAAAATCAACCCTAGAAAGGGTTCTGTGTTCTCATCCCTGCCTATTTCTTCCCAGGATTGACTCAACTTCTTGCCATGGAGCTACAGTTCTGGGAGTAGAAAGAATGTTTCTAAGCAGGCTCTGTAGTGACACAGCACTCACTTTATCAGCATTTTTATTAGAAAACCTTGGAGAGCCTTGTCACTAATTCAGAAACTTGCTGTCACCATCATCTGCTGTCTTAGAGAAAGACAGCAAGTAGCACGTCCGTGTTCTTCACTCCATGCTCTCCCACTGTCTCTGCCTTCTCAGACTGTGATGCTCCACAGCTCTGCATGCATGGGTTGTTATATCACTATGCTAACTTGTTAGAGGTTGTATTACAAAAGGTTGTTCCTCCCCTGGTTTGAGGCATTTCTTTGCTTCAGAAAAACCTAGTAAAGTACTTCAAGGAATTTATACAGTATGTTTCAAAATCATATCAATACTGAATGTTGGCACATTCCTTCTACATGATTTAAAACTCAAAGGTATCTTCTAGAAATTACTCAAAAGAAAATGAAATACCTAGAAACCATGTTGGAAAAATCAGTTGCTTGGCCTTTTAGAACACTCCAGGACATATCTTTGGAACTCCTAAATGAATAGATATTAGGTTTCACCCTCCAATACCTAGACTGCCATGCTACCAAGAGATTCAAGGGGAAATCATTTGGAATGTAAACAAAGAATATAGAAAATAAAAATATTTAAAAAAAAGAAAATGCTAAGAAAACTTTAGAAACAGACTGTCTTCAGGAACTAAAACAACTCCCAATCAAAGGAAATGAATCAGGAAGGAAAATATACAGTACAGACAGCCTTTACTACTGAGCCTGCAGAGATAGGTCTAGGTCAAGAATCAAGAAATTAGAACCTATCTGGCATAGTAGTGCATGCCTTTAATCCCAGCATTCAGGAAGAAGAGGTAGGGAATTTCAGTGAATTCCAGGCCACCATAGTCTACAAAGTGAGATCTTGTCAGAGAAAGAAAGAGAGCGGGGGGGGGGGGGGGGGGGGGGGGGGAGAAGAAAGAGAAAGAAAGAGGGGGGAGAAGAAAGAGAGAAAGAAAGAAAGAAAGAAAGAAAGAAAGAAAGAAAGAAAGAAAGAAAGAAAGAAAGAAAGAAAGAAAGAAAGAAAGAGTGGAATGGGGAGGGGAGGAAAAAAGAAAAGAAAGAAGAAAGAGAAGGAAGGAAAGAGGTGGGGGGAGGGAGAAAAAGGAGAGAGGAAAGGGGGTGGGAAGGAAGGAAGGAAGGACGGATGAACCAACAAACTAAGACCTGTGGGGCAGCTTGGACCAGCTACCTGTTTTATATGACATGTAAGCTAAGAATTCTTTTCAAATTTTAAATAGTTTAAAAGAAAAAAATCAAAAAAGGAATAACATACTTACTCATCTAAGTACCACCCATGGCTGTTAAATAGCTGTGATGGAAAACTATCTGGTCCACAAAGTCTGAAATACTTACCATATGGTTCTGTACATAAAAAGCATGTGGACTTCTAATCTAGATCATCAGAGTCACCAACTGCAATACTTTATGAGGTTTTTACATCTTTATGCATGCCTATGTATTTTATTTCTTCCTTGTTAACAATCCAGAACCTTCAATGAGAAAATGCATATGATTTCTTAAATGACATCTCCAATGTCATTAACCTGAATATTGTTTTCTGACTTCTTGGCCACCTGCAGGAGGAGTCCAACAATAGGTCAAAATTGTGATTTGAAGATGGCTTCTATTCTCTTGGTTTAAAGGGTACTCTTAGCTACTAATTTATGAGTAATCTACAGTCCAATAATGATCTTTCTCCTTGGCATTTTTCATGTCTAATATGATACTCAAGTTTAAATACTCTTTTATAGATACTGTTCTATCTAATGAACCAATGATCAAAAAAGAGAAGAAACATACACAAATACACATATATATAATATATATTATAATATATAATATATACTATAACATAAAAAATATATCATATGTAATATAAATATCCACCTCCATATTCAACCATACCTGCTACCGTGACTTCATAAAACAGTATAGACTTGATTTATTACATTCTAAATAAAAATGGTCTCATCCCCAGGTCAAACTGAAGAAGGAGTACTAAGAATTGAAATCACTTGCCGGACGTGGCGGTGCACGCCTGTAATCCCAGCACTTGGGAGGCAGAGGCAGGCGGATTTCTGAGTTGAGGCCAGCCTGGTCTACAGAGTGAGTTCCAGGACAGCCAGGACAGAGAAACCCTGTCTCCAAACAAAAACAAAAACAAAAACAAAAACAAAAACAAAAACAAAAAAAACAAAAAACAAACAAAAAAAGAATTGAAATCACTTGAAAAGAAAAAAAAAAAACATTCAGAGGTAAGAGGTTCTGAGAAAACCAGTCTCAAAATCATTTGTGTATGTGTGGGGTGTGTGTGTGAGAGAGAGAGAGGAAAGAGAAAGAGAGAGAGAGAGAGAGAGAGAGAGAGAGAGAGAGAGAAAGAGAGAACTTGTTCCTAAGAGTTTTTAATAAGAACATATTTTAAAAAAAAAAATAAAGCTGTGTCACTGTTTGTTTTGGACCAATGCATAAACTAAGATGCTTACTTGGTTTTATAAAATAATACTTCATTCTCAAAACTAACTTCAAGATCCTCACACTGTTACCTTGACCTAACCTAAAATACTGCATCACAAATGTGTCAATCCCAATCAATCCTGATTTAAAACTATGCCTAAATACACTGGAGCATAAACCCAAAACCCGCTTTATGATTCCCATGTGCCCCTTCTGAAAACTTAAGATTATAAAATGTTCTCACTATGATGAGTTCTAATAAATACAGCTGTTTTAACAGGTTGTTTGATGATATTCGGATCAGCACAGCTCAGTACTTCTTATTCATGCTGCTGACAGTGTAGGTCACTTTCTTCATTTATACAACTTTGTAAAGTACTATAGGAATCTTGACTTTATTTTTCTCCCAGTGAAACCCAGATATAATACTATTTATTTACTAATCTATTATTCCTTGTAGACCTTAAAGTTTTCTATGATTAATTAAGTTACTATATTATTTGGCTATTTCTGGACTCTATTATGGTGTGTTTACTAAAAATATATTCCTATATACAACAGAGCTATTTTAACATTTTAAATCTGTATTTATTTGTACACATAGGTATGTGCATGCGTGCATGCACACGTGTGGAGGTCACAGGCTGGAAAGTTGAAGGACTCTAGCATCAAGTTTGGCAACAGGTTCCTTTACCAACCGAGCCATCACACTAGCCCTATTGTAATTGTTATAGCTTTATAATATGTTCAAAGGTCAAAGTCCCACTACATCATCCTCTTTTTACTCCAATGCTTTCCAGGCTATTCCTCTATATTTATTCCATAAATGCCTTGGCATCAGCCTAAGTACTCCAAAAATGCTCTTTCTAGGTTTAAAATAATTACATTGTTCTGGAAAGACAGTGTAGCAGTATAAGGCAAAACCAGAACAGGAAAGTGGGAAGGGGTGGGTGGAAGAACAGGGGGAAGGAAGAGGGCTTATATGACTTTCGGGGAGTGGGAGACCAGAAAAGGGGAAATCATTTTAAATGTAAATAAAAAATATATCGAATAAAATAAAAAAATAAAAAAATAATTACATTGTATTTTTTAATTTAGAGAATTACTGAATTTTAAATTTTTTATCTGTTTGAGTTTTTGCCCCAGGTATGTCTGTGTGCCACTTGCATGCCTAGTACCTCCAGAGGCCAGAAGAGGGCACTGCACCTCCTAGAACTCGAGTTACAGACATTTGTGAGCCATCATACAGGTACTGGAACTGAATCTGGCTCCTCTGGAAGAACAGTCTCTCCATCCCCTACTATTCTAAATTTAATATTGTTGATTCTTCCTAACTGTAAAAGAAATGTAGCCAAGCACAGCTGAAAATCCCTCTAGTCCCAGCTCTTCGGAAAGCTGAGGTGGGAAGATCCCTGAGGTGATTCAAGACCAGACTGGACACAGAAAGACACAGTCTCAAACAAACTCAGAAACCAAGCACAAGTTGCATTTTAAAATCTACTCACAATTCAACTTGTACTTAGTATTCCCCTTGTTTTCTCTTTCCATGAATAGAAGTATAGATCTGCCCTTCAAATAACCCTGCCCTGGTTACTCCTATATTCTGTACAATTATGGGGCTAGTCTTACTTTAAACTTTCCCATAATTTCTAGTCAAATTTAAACTCTGTAATTTGACATCTTTGTCTGAAATATTACCCTTAAGGAGAGGAACCATCAACCTAACCTTCATTCTTTGTATGTGTTAACTTTACTTTGATAAAAAGGTATATCAAGTGCTATCATAAATGCTATATATGGATAAGATCACAGATTTCTATTTGATTACATGATGCAACACCACCTGGGGAAGCATGGTTCTACCTCTGAGCTCTCAGTACTTTCATAAACACTATTCCCTTCCCACACTAGGAGGTTAGATGCAAACTGTTAGATGCAAACAGAAGTTTTCAGCAGACCTGTCCTCAGTGTAATTTCAGAAAGCTTTAAAATTCTGAAGCCACAAATATCAACAATTTTGGTGTGAACTGTCCAGAGCCCATGTTTTAAATGATGCATCACCTCCAAATACATGTAAGAAATCTAAACATTAATTTTGTCGTAAGAATTAGAATATAAGATTTACTTTGCTTCATTTTATGTGTATATATGTTTTGCCTGCATATATATATGCAGGTATATATAATATAGCATGTCTATGTCTGGAGTCTGCCGAGGCCAGGAGAGGGTAGATGCCCTGGAACTAGAGTTACGGATGATTGTGAGCTCCAACTGGGTGCTGGGAAAAGAGCACAGGTCCTCTATCAGAGCAACAGGTGGTCCTGACCTCTGAGCTGCCTCTCCAGTCCCTGGAATGTATTTCAAAGATGCTGAAGATGATGATCTGGGAGGGGAGTACTTACCTTTTGCCATTTCAGTTCTTGTGTCTCCATAATAATTTTAGCAATCTGCTTTTCATATTGAGTCTCTGCTTCCTAAATTGAAAAGAAAAAGAATGCCATGAAAATTAAAAGTTCAGACATTTCATTCCAGCTCTTTCTAGAGAGACAGAAATGGTACAAATTCTCACTCAAAGGGGAAAACCTGGCATTCTGCAAATTAAATGTATAAATGCAGCAGAGGACTGTGGCCCTATATCAATCTAGTAATCTAGAATTTAGCTAGGATCTAGAATTCCTAGCTAGTGGTTAGGAATCCTGGCACACACCTGTAAAATCAAGACTTAGGAGGACAGGAATTTTAGAGACTTATAGTCTTAGTTCAATCCTAGAATCCACATAAAAGTAGAAGGAAATAACCTACCTACAACGTTTTCCTCTGACCATCACACACATGCTATAGCATGAACACACACAACAAAATAATAATAGAAATGTCTTCAAAAACAACCTTTCCCAGAAACTTCCAAACATGCATACCCTATTATCTCATTGCAATAAGGGAGTTTCTTGCACTCTAAAAGCAGTCCCTTGTGGGTGAGTATTTTATGAATAACTACCACTAATGATGATTTTCTGACTCATGCCTATGAAAAGTGAACTATAAAACGGAACCATGCTAACAAATGCCAACATTATATGCTACATGAAAAATTAAGGCAACATTAGAATCACTTGCAGTAATACATTATTATAATTAAAGCTAACTGGCCAGAGATGGTAATACTGTTAGCTCACCTACTCAAGAGGGAGACAGAGGATTTCAAGTTCAAAGCCAGGTTGAGTAACAATGGAAGTATATTTAAAAATAAATACATTTATGTGTATTACATACTATATGCATGCATTTCTTCCCAAAACAGCTGTGTTAAAATGCAGTAGAGGGCTGGAGGTGGCTCAGCAGTTAAGAGCACATGTTACTCAGCAGAGGTCCTGGGTTCAATTCCTAGCACCTCCATGGTGGCTCACAATTAACTCCAATTCCAGGACATCAGGGATCCTCTTCTGAACTTCAAGAGCGCCAGGTAAAACACTCAAACACATAAAATAAATAAATCTTCTGAAGTATTTTTAATGTAGAAGATAATGCTTTTGTCATGTCAGCATGGTTATACTATTTGTAGTAGGTAGGCTGTAAGATGTTATCATGATATCGTTCTTGGTTTTATATATATATATTGGTTGATCCAGAAGACAATGTTATAAGACAAGTATTCTTGCTAGTCTAGCTGGAGCAAGAAAAGGGATGGCTTCTCAGTATGCTTGTTTGCTTCCTAGGGCTGTGACAAACACCATGACCAAAGCAGCTTGGGAGAGGGAAGGGTTTATTCAGCTCAAGTTTATTTTCCAGCAACAAGGGAAGCCAAAGAAACAACTCAAGACAGGAACATGGAGGCAGGACCCGAGTCATAGACCATGGAGCAACACTGGTTACTGGCTTCCTTAGTTTGTTGTCTTAGTACAAGACCACCTTGGGGTGATAGCACCCACAGTGGGCTGGGTACTCCCAATCAGTCATCACTCAAGAAAATGCTCGCACAGATATGCCCATAGGCTGTCTAACAGAGGCAATCCCTCTTTCCTCTTCCCTCAGCCCAGCCAACTCTAGTTCATATCAAGTTTACAAAAAACTAACCAGCACAGGGAGGAGGGGATTTACTTGGCTTACAGGTTACAGTCCATTGTCAAGGAATGTCAGAGAAGGACCTCAAGACCAACCAAATAACTAAGCCTACAGATATTCTTAATTCTAGAGCTTATAACTGACCCCAAATTATCTGTCTCCAAAGTCTCTTAAATACTGCATTCTTTTTTTTTATTGATTATTTTGTTTATTTACATTTCAGATGTTATCCCCTTCCAGGTTTTTCCTCTCTGAGAACCTCAACCTCCCCCTCCACCTCACCCTGTTTCCATAAAAGTGCTCCCCCCATCCACCCACCACTCCCTCCCCAAAGCACTAGCATTCACCTATGCTGAGGCATCAAGCCTTCCCAGGACCAAAGGCCTCCCCTCCCTTTGATGTCAGATAAAGCCATCGTCTGCTACATATGCAGCTGGAGCCATGGGTCCCTCCATGTGTACTCTTTGGTTGGTGTTTTGGTCCCTGAGAGCTCTAGGGGGCCTGGAGGGTTGATATTGTTGTTCTTCCTTTGTGGTTGCTCCTTTAGCTCCTTCCCCTAATTCCTCCATTGGGATCCCCCTGCTCAATCCGATGGTTGGCTGCAAGCATCCACATCTGTATAGTAAGGCCTGGCAGAGCCTCTAAGGAGACATCCATATCAGGCTCCTGTCAGCAAGCCCCTCTTGGCATCAGCAAGTGTCTGGGTTTGGTGGCTGCATATGGGATGGATCCCCAGGTGGGGCAGTCTCTGGATGACTTTTCCTTTAGTCCCTACCTACTCCATTCTTTGTTCCTGTATTTCCTTTAAACAGGAGCAATTTGGAGTTAAAATTGAGAAGGGTGGGTCCCCCTCTCTCAACTGGGGGCCATCCCTAACCTCTGGATATGGTTTCTACAGGTTCTCTCTCCCCTTTGTTGGGTATTTCAGCTAATGTCATCCCCGTTGGGTCCTGGAAGCCTCTTGCTTTCCTGGTTTCTGGGACTTTCCATTGGCTACCCCCAGTTCCCCGTCGTTACACACCTATGTTAAATTTCCTGAACTTCTGTACATCTCCCCAGCCTCCTCCCACACCTGATCCTGCTCCCCCTTTTTCCTCTCTCCCTCCTCTCTTCCAAGTCCTGCTCACCCTCTACCTCCCGTGATTATTTTGTTCCTCCTTCTAAGTAGGACTGAGGCATCCACAGTTTGATCTTCCTTATTCTTGACCTTCATATGGTCTGTAAGTTGTATCATGAGTATTCCGAGCTTTTTTCTTAATATTTTCTAGTCCCATCTATTTGCCTGAAAATTTCATGAAGTCATTGTTTTAATGGCTGAGTAGTACTTCACTATATAAATGTACTACATTTTCTGTATCCATTCCACTATATAAACAAACTCAAAGAAAAAAAAAAACACATGATCATCTCATTAGATGCTGAAAAGCATTTGACAAAATTAATCATCCCTTCATGTTAAAAGTCTTGGAAAGAATAGGAATTCAAGGCCCATACCTAAACATAGTAAAAGCAATAAACATCAAACTAAATAGAAACATGAAGCAATCCCACTAAAATCAGGGACTAGACAAGGCTGTCCATTCTCTCCCTATCTATTCAATATAGTACTCCAAGTTCTAGCCAGAGCAATTAAACAACAAAAGGAGGTCAAAGGGATACAAAGTGGAAAGGAAGAAGTCAAAATACCACTATTTTCAGATGATATGATGAGGGCTGGAAGATGGCATCACCTAAAGAGGATCTGAGTTCTACTTCCCAGCACCTGGGTCAGGTAGCTCACAACTGCCTGTAACTCCAGCTGCAGGGGACTCTGATATCTCTCACTTCCACTGCCACCCACACTCATATCCACATATTCACAAAGATACACACATGGACATAATTAAAAACAAAAAATGAACAGTTTAAAAAAAACAATAGGAATGTTTACATAATTTCCATATCAGAAAACTTCCTAATAATTTGCTAAAATAAAAACTGCTGCTTTAATACTATTTGAAAATGAACTTATAGGTATTTTTATCAATATCAGAGATATTATCATAAGTAATTTTTGACTAATTAGACTAAGAAAATATACAAAAAAGTGCATAGTATTTTATGAAACAACATAGAGAAACTGAATTGAGCAATTTTGGAGCAGACAGATTATAAATTTGAAAGGAGAGTAAAAGTGCCAGTTACAGTTGGGCTTCCCGAACATGTGCCTGCTGTATGTGCTATGTCCCTAAATCTGTTCAGGGTCAAGAATTGAAAGGGTCTGACCAATACACAGCCCATCTTGTAAAACTACAGCCTGAAGCAAGCACTTTAAAAAAAACCACACACTTTCTAAAGGTTATAAAGAGTAAATAAACCATCAAATTACTCCTCTTTTATTGTTTTTGTAAAAACACTTAAATCCTTGTAGTCCTAAGGCATCTAATAAAAAATAAGCACTTTTAGGGCTCTATATTCTAGGATACTTTATTGAACTTGGAAGATAGGATTTTTCTAGCTAAATTTATTTTCCTTCACTGACAATCTCAAAAGATATTTTATTAAAACTTTTAAAAGTTGCATGATGAACAGAAGAAAAACATAAAAGCTAAAAATTAAAAATAAGTTTAGTAAAAAACCTAAAGCTGAAATGCCATGAAAGTATAAATATATAACAATGCTACTCTTAGCAGTATGGCTAATATTCAGTTATCAATTTTCTGTGTAAAATAAAGGTATGTGCTCTACACATTATAATGATCCAGTCAACAGTAACTGCACTGATTTTCTGGGCACCAAAAGGTAGTGTAAGGTTATTTGCTACATATTACACTACTGTGTGTCCAGTGTTCACTCAGTTTCCTTAGCAAATCATTTGTTACTTTAGACTACCCAAAATTCAGTTTAATTTTGTCCTTAGAACCTAAGGACTTATTACTATTTTGATACTTAACAGATTTTTTTTGTAAAGTAATTTTTATTTATAATTTTATCCTAATGAATACTATGCGGTAACATAGTTGTTTACTGGCACGGCATGTTGTATGTACAAAACTTGAATCATCTTAAAGTACAACCCAGGCCGGGCGGTGGTGGCGACGTCTTTAATCCCAGCACTTGGGAGGCAGAGGCAGGTGGATCTCTGAGTTCGAGGCCAGCCTGGTCTACAGAGTGAGTTCCAGGACAGCCAGGGCTACAGAGAAACCCTGTCTCAACAAAAACAAAACAAAACAAAAACAACCCAGAAGTGGCTTATAAAAGCACATCAAGTAAAAGGATATTTTAATACTCCCAAGGCTTTAATGGTGAAAGTCTTTCATTCTCATTATACAACTGATTTGGATAAGAAATATATCTTGCTTAAAAACCTTGAAATCCCACATTGAAATAGGAATTTCTATGTTGTTTTCAGTAAAACAGGCTTTCAATTTAACATAATTCCTTCCCTACTCAAGTCATATGCCAGCCTCCCAAATCCTAAATGTGTGACCCCTGTGCTATTACTGAGCATCTCTATTCCTTATCAGTAATCCATGGGTCTGAATCAAACCTAAGCCTTGGAATGAACTGACAGTAAGCATGCCTAGCATAAATAAAGCCCTCTTGAGTTCAATCCCAAGCTGGCAGTGGTACATGTCTAAAATCTAGCATTTCAGAGACAGAAGCAGGAGGATCAGGAATTTAAGGTCATCCTTGGCTTCACCAGTTCAAGGCAAGCCTGAAAACAGGAGATTCTGCCTCAAAACAAATAAATAAGAAATGGAATCAAAATTCTACAGTGCACATACTATAGACTCAATATGAACCATTTTGTTGATTCAGATTGTTAATTTGTATATCTTTATTAATTTAAAGCACCCCATTGTTTCAAATTATATCATTACCAATCTAGCCCAGCATGATGATGCACACCTTTAACCCCAGCACTTGGGAGACACAGGCATGTGAATTTCAAGGTCAGTCTGGTCTACACAACAATACCAGGCCAACCGGAGTTACATGGTAAGACTAGTCTCTTAAAACTGAAAAATAAATTATTTATGGATGTTAACATTGAATCTTTAAATATGTGTATCTTCCTCCCCTCAAAAGAGGGGACTCAGAGATCTATGTGGAAGAGATGCTGGAATGTTTTTAAGAACCAGAGGTGATGGATGACCTCAAGGAAACAGTATTTTCCAGATACAATGAGGCTGAAACATACATGAACTCACAGAGACTACAACAGCACTGCACAAGTTCAAACCAGACAAAATCCCAATATGTAGATGGTGAGACAGACATTAAGTCCCACCCCAACTCCAAGCACACATATGTGTATCCTTTTGTATGTGTGCATGTACTTGTGTGTGTGCTTTTTGTTTTGTTTTTGTGTTTGTTTGGGATTTTATTTGTTTTTAAGAGAGAAAGACTATGAAGTTGGGTTAGTAGAAAATAGGAGGATCTGGGAGGAATTGGGTAAGGGGAAAGAATATGACCAAAACATATTTTATATAACATTTTGAAAAAAATTTAAAAGGCCTACCATACCAATTGTGACAAAAATAGATACATAGATACATAGATACATAGATACATAGATACATAGATAGATAGATAGATAGATAGATAGATAGATAGATAGATAGATAGATAGATAGATAGATGTGTTTCATTTGAAACACCCACAGAGATCAGAAAATTAGTAAGATGTTGTGGTGAACTTTCAAGGAAAGGAAGAAAGAACACAGAAAGATAAAGGGGAAAGTGGAATAATGGAGCAGGAAGGATTAAATAATGTGAGGAATAGAACGGAATATAGGACCAAAACTAAAGATCTTCTGAAAAAGTACCATGCACAATGGCCGGGGCCTTTGTCCATCAATCACTAGTTAAGTAAATGCCCTGTAGGCTTCCCCACAGCTGGCTCTTATGGAGGCAGTTTCTCCATTGAGGTTCCATTCACTCAGATGACTCTAGTTTGTATTAAGCTGACATAAAAATTAACCAGCACAAACACCATATCCAAATACAACTTGAAAAAAGAGTGTATTTAATCTTGCAGCTTGTAGTTCATGAAATTCAAGACAGGACATGATGGCAGGAACCTAGAAGAAGAAACTGAGGCAGAGGTCATAAAGGAGTGCTGCTTATTGGCTTGCTTTCTCTAGCTTGCTCAGACTCATACCATCCCCCATCTGAGCTGGACCCTCTCACTCAATCAAGAAAATTGGCCTATGGTGTGTGTCTTTCTGTCTCTGCCTCTCTCCGTCTCTGTCTCTGTCTATGTCTATGTCTCTGTCTCTAGCTTGCCCCCCTTTCTCTTTCTCAGGGTTGGGCTGTGGAAATTGCTCAGTGAGTAGAGGTAGTAGCCGTAAATACATGAGGGGTCAAGTTTGATCCCCAGAACCCATGAGAAAAAGGAAGGAGAGAACCAACTCCACAAACCTGTATTTTTTTTCTTTATAAATAAGTGGCTGTTTGGGGGCTTCTTTTGTTAAAAGAAAAAATGCAATACGTCAAGGCTCTCTATTCAAACCCTTCAGAGAGGCTCACCCTTCTCATACGCAGCTCTTCTAGTGCTTCGAGTAAACTAGTTCTGAAATCGAGGAGCTGAATAGAAACCATTGTCTCTGAAGAACTCTGAAGAGTGAAGGTAGATGCTGATGATTTGGTGTTGAAACTGTCCTCCATGTTAGTATTTATTTCATTTCCTGAAATTCAAAAAAGTTTTAAGTAATAAAAGATCATTTACCTATATTTTTCTAGAAAAACTATAGTTACCATAAAACATTATCTCATAACTCTCAAAGTTCAACATTAAATCACAATGTTGCTATCCCTCATTCTCCAATAGTCATACAAAAACACTTGGCAGCAATTGTTCTATTCTATTTCTCATGGCTTGAGGGTTTCTGGTACCTAAGTATAGTTAAAGATGACATTTTCTGCCCCTATACACCAAACTTGTGATGGCTGAGTTCCAATACTACAAGCAAGGTTTGGCCCTTTACCAGCAGCTTGATACCAAGACAGATAAACATTTTCTTTCTAAACTTTGCTTACATGAAGCTGTTTTTCAAAGATAATCTTCACACTAATTAATAGTAATACAAATTTTAAACTCAATACAATTTAAAGAGGCCTTTAGTAACTGCTTTTTATTAAAATCTAGGTAGTTAAATGTCTCAACCTATGAGGTGTATGAGTCAGGTTATAAGACACTTTCCTTTTCAATTTGAAACAATTATAGGTTCAAAAGCAGTTGTAAGAGTAAGTAAGGGGCCAGGCAGTGGTGGCGCATGCCTGTAATCCCAGCACTCTGGGAGGCAGAGGCAAGCGGATTTCTGAGTTCGAGGCCAGCCTGGTCTACCAAGTGAGTTCCAGGACAGCCAGGGCTATACAGAGAAACCCTGTCTTGAAAAAACCAAATCCAACCCCCCCCAAAAAAAAAATTTAAAAAAAAAAGAGTAGTACAGGGAAGCCATCTCTAGCATTACCACCTTGTTTAACAATGGTACAGTCACTAAAATGTATATGATAATGGTATAATTTATACAGTTTATAGAAATTTTACCAGTAATGCATGGATTTCTTTGTGTATACATATATATGCATGTGTACATATGTATATATGTATATGTGTATACTTCTGTGCACATTTATTGATACTATGATCACAATCACAATGCAGAATCCCACCATTATCAAAGCCCTTCAACAACCCCTTTGTTGCCACATCCCCTTCTCCAGGTCTTAACCTCTAGCAAATGGTTATCATTTTTGTTTTTTGTTTTTTGGGTTTTTTTTTGTTTTTTATTTTTCAAGACAGAGTTTCTCTGTGTAGACCAGGCTGGCCTCAAAACACACAGAGATCCATCTCCCTCTGCCTCCCAAGTGCTGGGAGTTAAACCATACACCACTACACCTGGCACAAATGATTATCTTAATCTTAATTTCACATAAATTTGTTAAGTGAAAGAAACTTCAATCTATTCATGCAATTTTAAATGCTTCCACATCAGTAATGTCCTAAAGAGTCTTGAAGAAACAAATAAAAGTTCCTCCAATTATCCTGGGTACTCAAGGAATCCTCACGTGGAGTTTTTTCAGGATAATAAACAGACCACAAAGTTAACCAGGAACAAAAGGATATATGGCATTATAAGAACTAGCAGAAACAAACAACAGGATAAGCAGAGATGTACTGCAGATTATAGCACCACATACAAGGCACTATACTTACTATATTCAAAGAAACAAAGCCAATCTTGAAGTTATCAACAAAACAGGGGTCTCTCACTGTATCTGGGCTGGCCTCATTCTTCAAATACTCCTAACTCAGCCTCTCAAATGCCTGGAGTATAAGCATGTGCTACTAGCAATATTTTTTAATTCATTGAAATCTCTAGATAGCCTCTAAAAAGTATAATAAAAAAACAGTTGATTTTTGGAGAAGATTGGGTGCATCTAGAAAAATGACTGACAGACCATGTAAGGTACCTAAAGTGCACCAAGGAAACAACAAATGTACAGTATAGCAAAGCAGGGACTGGACAATGGGGGCAAAGCAGAGGGTGGTTATACATAAGGAGAAAGAAAGGAAGTAGGACAACATTTTAAAAGATAATAGCTGAGAAATGCCTGGACCCAAGGGTGCTACAAGTCAAGAATCAAGTGAATTCCACAATGGGTAACTAAAAAGAAATCTTCACTCACAGTTATCACAGTGAAGTGGCCCATACTAATTCAGGAAAAAAAAAAAAACTTAAAACCAACCATGGAAAAAGATCGATAATATTTCATAGAAGCCTCCCTTACGATCCTGTGTTCTAGGTTGCTTTCTGTTGCTGTGATAAACACTGTTACCAAAGCAATTTAGGGAGGAAGAGTTTATCTCAGATTACAGAATGTGTGTTAAGGGAGTTCTGCACCAGTCACTCCACAGCCCTTCATACAGAGGATTGTGTTTGTGCCCATTATAAGTCCAATCAAGGCAGAGAGGCACCATACCAAAAAATGTTCCAACAACTCTCAACTAAAATCAGCCCTCAGTATCCTAGCTTTTTAATGGAAAAATAAGCATTACAATGGCTATTTATACTATCATTAACATTAATAGCACCTTAACATTATTGAACACTGCTCTGCTTTGAGTTAAATGTCCATGGGCAGAACTGTATCATTTTATCCATCACATTACTACCCCAAGTGACTCAAGACAAAAATCTACATAATCCTTTCATAAGTAAAGAGACTTAATCAGGATCAGATTGTTTACTGGTAAAATTTATGACAAATTTAAAAAATAAATAACACCAATCCTTTACAAAACTTTTCAGAGAGCAATAGAGAAGGAAACATTGCTAATTCATTTTATAAACAAGACAAATATTCCACAAGGAAGTAAAATCATAAGGTAACAGTCCTTAGAATAAGAATGTGTAAGTGCTCAAAAAAAAAAAAAAATGCTAGCTACACAAAAGGAATCACTCATTGTGACCAAGTAGGCTTTATCCTGAGAACACAAGATTGGCTTGATATGTTTTTTAAAAAATTATTTAATGTAATAAACCATAGTAATAGGATAAAGGAAAAAATAAACAATAGGATCTTTTGGGGGGGTGGGGGTTTTTTTTGTTTGTTTGTTTGGTTGGTTGGTTGGTTTTTGGTTTTTTTGGGATTTGGTTTTTTGGAGACAGGGTTTCTCTGTATAGCCCTGGCTGTCCTGGAACTCACTCTATAGACCAGGCTGGCCTCGAACTCAGAAATCCACCTGCCTCTGCCTCCTAGGTGCTGGGATTAAAGGTACGTGCCACCACTGTCCAGCGGTTTCTATCATCTTAATGAGTAGTGATAGTAAACGTGTTTCATGTTGGTACTGCTCACACTCAACACACAAATATTGACATTCACAAGTACTGTAAGACTCCACAGATGGACAAAATCTTCTCAAACCAGAAGCCAAAATAAATTCTTCCTCCCTAAATTTGTTTCTTGTCAGATATTTGATCACAGTAATCATAAAAGTAATTAATAAAATACTGAATTACAAAAATGACAGAACCACAAAGAGATACTATTCCAGATGAATTAAGATGGCATAGTATAAAAGAGAGAGATGTAGCTCAGCAGCAGAGTGCTTGCCTAGCATGTTCAACCAAAGAAAAATCTCCCCTAATACACAGCACTCACAAACACAAACACACACACACACAAATATAACAAGTCCTGGCAAGACTAAGAGAACTTAGAATCACTTATGTTGCTTATAGAAATATGAAATCATTGAGCCACTCTGAAAAATAGTTCAAAGGATAAATGTGGAGTTAGCATGACCCAGAATTCTACCCCTAGGCATAAGCCCAATTAAAATGAAAATACATATCAAAAAATTGTATGTGAATGTTCATAGCAGTATTTATTAGTCTCAATAAGTCACAGAAAAATCACAATAAAAATTTCAAAATTAAAAATACCAAATGTCAGCCGGGCGGTGGTGGCGCACGCCTGTAATCCCAGCACTCTGGGAGGCAGAGGCAGGCGGATTTCTGAGTTCGAGGCCAGCCTGGTCTACAGAGTGAGTTCCAGGACAGCCAGGGCTATACAGAGAAACCCTGCCTCGAAAAAACCAAAAAAAAAAAAAAAAAAAAAAACCAAATGTCCAGCAATTAATGGCTAAAAAATAACAAAATACAACAAAATTCAATAGAGTGGCCATAAAAAATAATAAAGTACATGCTATAAGATGGGTGAGCCTAAACAACATGTTGCTCAGTAAAAGAAACCAAACCCAAAAGGACATATGTCATTTGATTCTGTTTACATGAAGACCTGGAATTGGCAAATCTATGGCAGAAGAGACAGGAATAGGGACACAGTTTCTTTCTGAGATGACAGAATGCTCTAGAATTTGATAGTGGTGGATAGTAGTTTCACAACTTTCAGAATTTACTACAAAACTAATGAGCTGTATGTTTTTAAGGGGTAAATTTCACAGAGTTACAAGTTTGTTTCAGGAAAAGTATGGGATATGTACTCACTTATAAGTGGATATTATCTGTTAAGTAAAAGATAATCACACTACAGTCCACAGACCCAGAGGTTAGATAAAGAGGAGAGGTCTAGGGAGAGACTCATGGATCTTCCTGGGAAGGGGAAATAGATTTTGTGGATGGACTTGGAGCAGATGGGGATGAGAACAGGAAAGATCAGGTGTGGAGCGGGGGAATTTAGGGAGAAACTGTGGCATTTAGTGGGTGATATAAAAACCTAGTGCTGTGGCAACTTCCTGGAACCCATGAGGGTTACCCTAGCCAGGACTGAAATGGCTGTCTTCTGTAATCAGGTTAGGCTTCTAAAGATAGGACTGAGACACCAATCCAGCCTCAAAACCTTCAGCCCACAACCTATCCTGCCTGTAAGATGCACTGGGGCAATGGTGGCTCAGAGCTTCTGGGAGTGGCCAACCAATGACTGGTTTAACAAGGCCCAAGACACAAGGGAGCCCAGGCCCAACATTGCCTGGATGGCCAGGATCTGGAAGCTGAATGGCTCAGAGATCTTGGGTAGAATCAAACTGACTGATTTTAAAAAAGAAAAATAGTCAATGACATGATTCCTAATGCTATTCTGCTAGACTCATAGCTCGGTGCCTAGCCCAGACATCATCAGAGAGGCTTCCTCCAGCAGCTGATGGGAGAAATGCAGAGATCAAGAGCTAAACAGAGGTGGGGCTCTGGGAGCCCTGCAGAAGTGGAGAGGAAGGATTATAGGAGCCAGAGGGGTTGAAGACAACCAGAAGCTCACAGCATCAACCAAGTAGGCCCACAAGGTTCTCAAAGACTGAAGTGACAACCACAGAACCAGCATGAGTCTGTACTAGAATGAGCTAGTTGTTTAGCTTGGGTCTTTATTGTCTCTAACAGTGAGAGTAGGGTTATCTCTGATTCTTTGCCTGCTTGTAGGACCCTTTTCCTCCTAGTGGGCTCCCTCATCCAGACTTGTTATGAGGATCTGTGGCCTAGTGTTACTACAACTTGTTATGCCGTGTTCAGTTTATGTCCCTGGGAGGCCTTCCCTTTTCTGAAGGGAAACAGAGGAGCAGTGAATCTGAGGGAGTGGGGAGGTGAGGGGGGATTAGGATAAGGGACAAAAGGGAAGGCTGTGGTTGGGATACAGTATATGAGAGAAGAAAAAAGGAAAAATAATTGCAGAGTCCTTATAGAGGACCCTGGTTCAGTTCCCAGCAGTCACATGGTAGTTCACAACCATCTGTAACTCCAGTTCCAGGGGATCTAGCACTCTTCTGACCTCTGTGAGCACCAGGCACATTGACTATACACAGACTAAATAAACTCAAAATACTCATACACATAAAATATTTTTTAAATGAATGAAAAAGAAAGAAAAAATTAAAAGACCTTTAAAAAAAGGAAAAAGAAAACAAACAAGGCCTTGCTATGCGGCCCTGGCTGGCCTGGCACTCATGGAGATACACTTGCCTCTGTCTCTCAAGTGCTGGAATTAAAGGCATGCACTATCACCACCATATCTGGCTATATAAGACATTTTCATAAGGAAAAATACACCTTTTTTCAGAGAACCTCAAAGAATTTCAAAAGAATGAAAGCAATCTGAGATGAAAGGTTGAAACGTTGCATAGGGAACGTTACATTGATGAACAAATATGATGGCAAACACATCAGGACACTTCCCTCTGGTCTACACAGTGGCAGCAGTGCCATGGGAAGGTGGGATAAGCAGAAATGGAGTATGCAATAGAAGCTTGTGATAACCAAGAGAAATGAAGGAAATTAATATAAATGCAACATTATAATACAAAAGAAAGAACAAAGGGTGGGCTAACTTCAGTCAGTATGCACATTCCAGGGATATACTCAATAGTATGTTCCAAAGACTACTTTGTTCCACTTATATGAAATGTCCACAATAGGTGCTCACAGACAGAGAACACACACATCAGTGGTTGTTTGAGGTAAGGTGGGATCATAGGGGACTGGGAACTGCCTACCAATGGGTGTGAAGTTTCTTTGAAGGAAATGTTCAAGAACTGATTGTGGTGATAGTTGCAGAACTGTGAATACACTAAAAATAATTGAATTGCACACTTTGAATTAACTATACAACACGAAAAATCGATCTCAATAAAGCTTTTTTTTTCTTTTTTAATGAAAGCACACTATAAAAGTATCAGTGAAACACTGAGGAAAGACTAATCAAGTTTCACTACTGGCTGATCAGGTAACAAAACCTGAATTCATTAGGGATTTCTCCCTCCATAGAAACAAAACATGTTAATATGTAGACACGTTTTCTCCCAGGCCTTCATCTTCTCCAGAGAATTCTCCATTATTTTGAAGTGAAGGAGAAGGTAAAGGTCACTGAACACTCAGACACATGGACTCTAGGAAGTTAAGAGTTCAGTGAGACTTTCACTGTTTTCATTGTCAGCCCATGCCAGACCATGTCACATATGATGTACCTCTCTGACTACTACCATGCCATGTCACATTTGATATACCTCTCCGACTACTACCATGTCATGTCACATATGATGTACCTCTCCGACTACTACCATGTCATGTCACATATGATATACCTCTTCGACTACTACCATGTCATGTCACATACGATATACCTCTCCGACTACTATTATGTCATGTCACATATGATATACCTCTCCGACTACTACCATGTCTTGTAACATATGATATACCTCTCCAACTACTACCATGGTTCTGTATCTTTAAGAGTATCAACTACCATCTTCCTGGGGCAGGATCTTTGAAAGAGTCACAAAATATACAAAGATTTTCAACAAATTTGCCACATTATGAACAATCCTTATCCATGCCTTTCAGAATACTTGGTGTTTCCAAGAGTTGAATCTACTTCCAAGCTTTTAAGTCTACCACTCTTCTATCTGTCTGGCAAATACTTTTTATATATACAAGCACATGCATGGGTTTGTTTTATTTTGCTCTGTTTTGTCTTTTTTCTGTATTTTATTCTGTGTGTATTGGTAGCCTTCCTGCCTGTATGTCTGGTTCTGAGTTACAGATGTCTGTGAGTGCCATGTGGGTTCCGGGAATAGAACCAGGATCTTCTGGAAGAGCAGCCAGTGCTCTTATCCAGTGAGCTATCTCTTCATCCCCTCTGGAAAATACTTTTGAATCACTTATTCTCTCTTGTCTAAGTTAAAATACTTTTAAACATTATTTAATGTGTGTGGCAGAGTGTGGCACAGAAAGTGTAGCAGAGAAAATTTGATGTAGTTAGTCTACCATCTTTAACCTAAAGTTTCTAACAAGATTTCAGAACCCATTTTCTATGCAACCCTATAAAGTGTAGTGTGCATAGAATAACACCCTGAGAGAAAGTAGTCCTCAGACGGTACATAAGGTGTCTAGCATGGTGGTTCATGGCTTTAATCTCAGCACTCAGGAGGCATAGGCAGATCTATCTTTGAGTTAGAAACCAGCCTGTTCTACACAATGCAATCTAGTATAAACTTGTTTAATGTTTGTAAGTGTGTAGGGCCAATGAGAAAGTTTAGAGGATAAGGATACTTGCCATACAACTCTGATGTCTTGAATCTGAGCCCTAGAATTTAAAGGCAGAAAGAGAAAAGGAAGTCTACAGAGTTGTCCTCTGACCTCCACACGCATGCCATGGCACTCAAGCACTCTTAGGCACACACATACATGCACACTTGTACTTACACATACATATTACACATATACACATATAATAAATATTTTGAAATATTAATTGAACATATTAGTGAACTAAAGCACACATTAATTAGCTTCCTATCCTGTATATAACACAACAAACTTTCTCTGGACTTGAGATCCCAATCTGGCTGGAGAGACAAATATAGAAAGCAGCAATGGAGGCATAGACAAAATACCTTTAAAGATATAAGTGAAAACTATTAATCCCATATATAGAACCTAAGGAGTGTGTTACAGTAAATGTTTTATTGTGCTAAATCTTAGAAATACCCAACAAAGTCTCTGAGAAAATAAACTAAGCAAAATTGTAAGTATAGCATTCTACAATGCATCATCAACCTGCCAGTCAACAGTCTACTTGGTGGTGCCACCAAAACTAGATGATGTCTTCGTCCCTTTGTTCTAGGAGTCCATGCTGCTGTTCCTCATGGTTATCTCCTCTGGTGTCTTCCATAATGACTGGTACATAATACAGAGAAAACATACACAGTGTACTCCAGTTTTAAGGGCTATGGATTATCTGCTTTTCTCAAGAACTCTACCTCCAATGTAAACACAGAACTTGATGGATGCCTTTCTGGTCCCGGCTTACATGTCATGTCGTCAGTACACACCACACCTATTAATTAACCCATTAGTACTTTGTCCTATTTTATCTATTCTCCAACACTCCACAGTATCCAAATTTGTGTGCTAATCACGTGCTAAGTTTTAAGTCCTGTTTCTTCCTCTTCTACTTTATGAGAAGAGGAGCTCATTTATTTTGACCATGCTGTGTCTTCAGTACCTAGGACAGGACCCAACTGGAAGTATTATAAAAGCTCAAATAGTAGTTGGACAGTAAATGGATTTACCTCACTTACCTAGACACTGAGGTTATTAAATTAATGATCCCCTACTATTTAAAGAGCAACAGACTGGGAATTGGCTGATATTAATAAATCTGTCAATAGGTAGCAACGTTGAGTACAGACAAATTAACAGTCTGGGATACTTTACTGTTCTAGCACATATCCATCATGTGAGAGATTCCCAGTGCATCTTCAGCAATTGACAAAGGATTCACCCCCACCTCTTCCAACACACACATACACACACACACACACACACAGATTTATTAACGGATGGATGGATGGATGGATGGATGGGTGGATGGATGGATTGACTGATTGATTTTGGGGAGGCTAAATCTACTATGCCCAACCCAAGCATCACATTTTTTCAGCCCAAGTTAGTGAGACACAATCTGGAGTTTGTCTTCCTTCTCAAATCTTCTCGGTCCATCTCTGTCAGTGGTGTCACATGTGTTCTTTAAATCCTTCATGAACACAACTTTGCTCTCTACTTTTCTGGCTCTCACCCTCTGCTCCTGTCTGTGGCCCTGTTCCTATTCCTGCACATACTCTGTCACATTCTCTTAGGTTCCCACTTTCACTTTCCCCTTCATCCCATACATCAAACAAAACTGCTAGTTTTTCCTTCAGATTGGCCTTGCTTCAGTCTGTATCACTACTCCCCGTTAGAAATCTGGTTAGAGCCGGGGGGTGGGGGGGGTGGGGGGGGGGTGGCGCACACCTGTAATCCCAGCACTCTGGGAGGCAGAGGCAGGCAGATTTCTGAGTTCGAGGCCAGCCTGGTCTACAGAGTGAGCTCCAGGACAGCCAGGGCTATACAGAGAAACCCTGTCTCAAAAAAACCAAACCAAAAAAAAAAAAAAAAAAAAAATATATGGTTAGATCCTCACACACTAGATTTAGCCCTCCATTCTGTGTGTGTGTGTGTGTGTGTGTGTGAGTGTGTACACGCGCATGCGTGCGCACGCATGAGAACATATTCATTGAGAATTTAAATAAATTTAAATATCTGACAGCCCTTACAGAGAAGAACTTAGAAAGAATTGAGAAGGAAGACAAGTCACACACTTTTTTTTGTTATCTCTTTAACTTGTTTCCCACCTCAATCTATCCTACAAATTGTCTTCATTATTATTTTATAAATACCACTCATCCATCTCCAAACGTGAAATGGCTCTTTTTGTACTGCCACTAGAGCTCAAGTGTTCTTGCCCAAGTTTCAGGGTTTCATTTTTCCAGCTTTTAACTTCTCCTTCAATATGCAAACAATTCCCTCTATTATAGTTTCTTAACTGTAATCTCTGCTCACCCCCACCTCTCCCAACACACACACACACACACACACACACACACATATACAGATTTATTGACGGATGGATGGATGGATGGATGGATGGATGGATGGATGGATGGATTGACTGATTTTGGGGAGGCTAAATCTACTATGCCCAACCCAAGCATGACCTTTTTCCCAGAAATCTTACCCTGGAGCACATTAAATCACACCAACCTCTTCATTTTCTAAATTCTTCCATGTACTTCAACTCAATGCTGTGGTTTAAAGACTCACTGGGTGTTCTGTGTATAGACAATCTGCCCCACTACTGGGTGTTTCTTAAAGATTAGCACTTACGTTCATCTTTCATTCCTTCTTCCACATAACAGCTATGGGTACAAAGTCAGCGCGCAGTAAACAAGTAGTTACAACAGTTGACATGCACAGCATACCTGTGACACAGTGATTTCATCAGTATTTTCCTTTGGTTCCTATATTTCTTCCCTAATATCTGTAGTGCATTTCTTCCTACATGTAATGATGAAAAACTCACTGGGAGCAACAGCGATGTCTCATTGGATAAAAGTACTTGCCATGACTTAAGTTACAATTTCCTAATACACTTAAAAAGCAAGACATAATTGTAACCAAGGGTCAAGAAATAAAGCTGTTAGATTACTCTACTGCTTACATTTATATTAAACATGATTCATTTTACACACAGTGCTGTGCAGCTGTAATCTCATTACTCCTACAATGAAGATGAAGAATCAGCCAAAGGCTTACAGGCCAGCTCCACTGGAGTATTCACACAGTCTGAGAAACAAAAGAACCCTACCTCAGCAAAACAAAGACAGTTTTTAAGTAACAGTAATTTGTTACTGCTGCTTTTGTTTTGTTATAACAGGGTCTCACCATGTAGTCCAAGATAGCATACAGAATTCACTACAGAACCTAGGCTAGAACTTACTAGACAGCTCAGCCTGGCCTCAAATTCATGATTTTCTTGCCTCTTACTTCCAAGTGCTAGGATTACAATTGTATATCGTTACATTTTGAAGTGTTATTCATATTTAATCAGGAAGTTATATTTCCTTTGGTAGATCATATCTACAAATTATAATTCAACATTACACAAGAAAAATCAAGTCCTATCATGAAGTAGGCTGAGGCTGATAAATCTTTGTGAGTTTGTAAGCCAGCCTGGTCTACATAGGAGATCCAGGCCAGTCAGAATTATATGATACGATCCTGTCTAAAAAAGAATACTACCACCACCACTACTACTACTACTACTAAAAATAATAATAATAATAATAATAATAATTTAAGATGTCTACTACAGTTTCATTTGTGATTTTCATTACAACAAAAGCCTAACTTATCTCCATTGAACTAGTCCAAGTCTTGATGTTGAGAAAATATCATGTTACTCATTTACCAGAACTACATTTTAAATTACTTCTATATAAATTGGTGTTTGTTCTTATATCACATACATGCTGGTTCCATAACTTGGCTATTGGGAAGGGATGTTTGTTTTTAAATCATACTTTATTTTATATATAGCTAACTTGATGATTTTGGCTAGTGCTGCATCAAACACAGCTATGCAAGTGCCTGTGTAGTGTTCTAACTTAAGAGTCCTTTGAATGGAGTATATAAAAGCTCTAAATTCCACAAAATAAAGTTAAATAATCATTTCCATTATAGAATAGATAATGTGTAAAATTGGGAAATCAAGCATACTATTTAGATATATGGAAAGAAATGTCTAAAGAATCAACTAAGAGCCCAGTGTGGTGGCACATCCCAGCATTTAGGAGTCTGAGGCAGAAAGACCGTGATTATGAGGCCAGCCTAGACTACACAGTGAGACATTATTTCAAAATATAAATAAATAGGACCAGGAAGGCTAGCTCAGAGCTTGAGGACATGGACTGTTCTAACAGAGGACCTGACTCCAGTTCCCACCACCTACAACAGGCAGCTCACAGACAGCCTCAGGACACTCTGACACCTCTGGCCTCTGTGGGCACCTGCATCATGCCCATACCCACACAAAGACATATAATTAAAAAAGTAATTTTAAATTTTAAAAGTAAATAGATGCTGGGAGGTGGTGGCACACTCCTGTAATCCTAGCACTCTGGGAGGCAGAGGCAGGCGGATTTCTGAGTTCGAGGCCAGCCTGGTCTACAGAGTGAGTTCCAGGACAGCCAGGCCAGGGCTATGCAGAGAAACCCTGTCTCAAAAAAACCAAAATCCAAAAAACAAACAAACAAAAAAGTAAATAGATAAATCAGCCTCTAAAATGTTTAAAGAGTTGCTCTGGAAAGGAAGAAATGCAGGTTCTTGCTTTTGAAAGTAATTCTTGTTTTAAAAAACTAACAGTACTTGTGTCCTCATTCATCTTTTCTAGTAAGAACACATATGTAAGTTCTTTTTGTTTTTTTGTTTTTTTTCTGAGACAGGGCTTCTGTAACTCTTTCTGGCCTGGAACTCAAAATGTAGATCAGGCTGGCCTTAAACTCACAGGAATCTGTCTGTCTCTACCTCCAAAGTACTAGGATTAAAAGTGTGCACCACTACACCTGGTGAATATGTGTGTGTGTGTGTATGTGTGTATGTGTGTGTGTGTGTACATGTGCCATATATGTGTGTGTATATATATATGTATGTATACATATGTATATATATATATGGCGCACACACATATATATACACACATATATATTCTATGGAGAAAGGAAAAAATTTATTGTATGCTTTAAATTGATGCATAACCCTTAGAGATACATGAAACCAATTTAAAAGTAATATTTCCATGAAACAAAAATCAAAAGAGTAGTTTGAAATATATCAGTTGTATTCATGCATTATAAATCATTTCAATTACATTTCAATGTAAATATATAGCTAGACAGTACATACACTAAATCAAAAATACATTTCTTAGTATGGGTCACTATCAAAAAATGCTTTATGCAAGCCTGAAGAGATGGCCCAGCACTTAAGAGCTCTATTGCTCTTGCAAAGGACCTGGGATCAATTCCTAGCACCCACATGGCAACTCAGAACCATCCATACTCCATAGTCCTAGCTGATCCAACATTTTTGCACATGGAGCACATACATACATTCTAGCTAAACATAAAGTAAATATGAATTTTTAAAATGTTTTATGACATTACAGGCAGCATGAAACAGTAAGAAATATACTGGTTTTGAAATTTTGTGATACATGCTTTTTTTTAAGTATTTTTAAACATGCATCTTTTTAAGATTCTGTAACAATATCGACAACAGATATAGCTGCTGTCTTCTTACTAGCTGTGTCACCTCTGTATGCTTAAGTATACTATCTATATAATAATGGTATGGGTTTCACACAATGTGAGAATTAAATAGAGTAATATACGTAAAGCCACAGTTAACAGTAAATGTTCAAAGCCACTGAAGAAACAACCAGGGCTGTAATGTAGCTCAATGGTAAAGCACTGACCAGAATGCATCATGCTCTCGGTTCAATCTCGGGACTAAAAAAAGAGATGAGAATGCTTATATGTACAAAAATACATCATTTTGATCACTGAAAGGGGATATAAAGATTTGAAGCTCTATCTGTATTTTACTCTTTGAAGATCAAAATATTCTCATGGTTCAAATATAAAATTTATTACAGGAATCATGAATATATATATATGCTTTTTCTTATATGAAACTACAATAGGAAAGTAGCCATTAAAATCTGCTGACGATATCTTTAACATTTGGTTCAAACTGTTACTAGTTAACTTTTATAAATAGTCCGTTTGTTTATAGAGTTTACCGTAATAAATTTATTAGTAGTAATGATAATAAATGCTTGTTTATTATATACTAACACATAAATACATTCTTTATAGTCATAAAGATTTCATTATTAAACTGTTAGGCAGGCAAGGTGGTGCATGGCTTTAATCCCATTAAAGTAAGTTCCAGCACTTGAGAGACAAATTCTTGTCAGTTTGAATTCAGCCTGTCCTAAATAGAGAGTCCCAAGCCAATGAGAGGTACATAAAAGATACTGTCTAAAATATATATATGTGCATATATACATATATATATATATGTAAAAGTAAAACCAATTCATTATAAAAATGCTTCGACTGCTACTTTTGTCTTCACTATTTTACTGATCTTATATAACATGAGCAATGCAAGTTCTTTTAAGTAGCTTTTCAAAAGCTCGCAATATAAATCTGTATTTTGTTGTAATCTAAGAGCGATAAAAGCTTTTCTATCTTTGAAGGTATTTATTAAAAATTACATCTTAAATACTCTACAATGAAAAGTAAGTTAGCCTAGAATCCTGATAGGGGTCAGAGTAATAACACAAAATGGACAGATTACACTGTCATTCTCCTTAAATTATTTAAGTTATTTAATTTGACCTGTAGATAGTCTCTTGTCTTCTCATCATGCCTGACTTTTAAGTGGGAGGTCTTCATTCATGATGATCCTTTAATGGAAGCAACGCTTTCTCCATTTAACCCATGCTGTTATCAATCATGTACAGGGATAAATGAGCCTCTAAGATTTTGCCAGTATCACAAATGACACAGTGACCTGAGGCCAACATCTTTATTTGCTTCTCCAGTGATTCACTTCAGCAGATATTAACCAATTTTATAATCCATGAAAGGCAAAATTAAAGGACACCATCCATAAAACAGAATAATTCCTATCAGCAACAAAGTGATGTGTGTATTATCTTATAAATTATATGGCCATACAGTGTGGAAATGTAATGAAGTAAAGATGGTAATAATCAAATGCCTAGGGCAAACGCTAATATGCATTTAATCACACAGCATGAAGCCATTTGTCACTACAGTTGAAAGCGTGTGTACATAAAACCCATGAGTCACGTCCTTAGTGTTATACTATAACGGCATCAATTTCACACTATCCTTTCACATAATAACAATCAGTAGGCTTTGACATTAGCTAAAACTCTCAAAGAATAAAAACAAAATTGCCAACAATTTCTTCATAAATATAAGACACAACTTCAATTTTCAATAACTAAGACATTTTTCCCCAAAATTCTATGTTAAACAACTACCACTTCCAGACTTCTTATATGAGCCCTACACTGGCTGCAGCACACTTCTCTTCATTCTTAGGAACACTTTTAGGACTTCAATTTATTGTCTAGTCCATCTGATAACTATATCACCCTTATAAATAATTGTTAAAATAGTAAACTACCAAATATGGATCACATTGTCACAAAAAGTGAAATCTGGTGCAGAACTAATCACTTATCATGCATAAATTGGTGAGATGTGTACACTGAAAAAAAGTAAGAAAAATTATAAACTGTGATTTAAAATCATACGTGCATGTGTACATAAACACAGGCTGCTGAGCAGTGGTGGTACACATCTTTAATCCCAGCATTTGGGAGGCAGCTGGAAGCCAGCCTGATCTACAGAGTGAGTTCCAGGACAGCCAGGGCTACACAGAGAAACCCTCTCCTGAAACAAACAAACAAAACCCATAAACACTAATTATCTAATCTTGGGTGGACAGCAACAATACTCACTGGGACCGTCCTAAATCTATCCTGTGATCTAACAGGTTATAAGCATTTCTAAGGGGACCCCGCCTCTGCAAGTGCAGAGCTATGAAGCCCTTTGCAAGCTGGCTGCATAACACTCATTAAACTCCGTTTGCTATAGCTGCCTCAGCATTATGTTCTAAATTTTTATCAGTAACCAGATCTTATTCACTTTTGGATTCTCATATTATCAAATATAATAATTTACAAAAGGTTTGATTACTAATTGATAAGTTGCATAATACACTAGAGGAAATAGCACCTTTGGAAAAGGTGATAAAGGACATTTGGAAGCCATGAGTCAAAGAAAGATAGCATACACAACCAGAGTGATTCTAAGATCACTGGGTTTTGTTTTGTTTTGTTTTGTTTTGTTGTTTGTTTGCTTTTGAGACAGGGTTTCTCTGTGTAGCCCTGGCTGTCCTGGAACTCACTCTGTAGACCAGGCTGGCCTCGAACTCAGAAATCCGCCTGCTTCTGCCTCCCAAGTGCTGGGATTAAAGGCATGAGCCACCACCGCCCGGCTCACTGGTTTTTCAATAGACAAGATTGTTGTTGTTGTTGTTGTTGTTGTTGTTTGGTTTGGTTTTTATTGGTTGGTTGGTTGGGTATTTTTTTTTTGAGACAGGGTTTCTCTGTGTAGCTCTATAGACCAGCCTGGCCTTAAACTCACAAAGATTGGATTACCAATACCTCCCGAGAGCTGCATTTGGGATTAAAGGTGCGTGCCACCACTGCCTGGCTTCTTTTTTTAAACACAATGTAACGTATTTTTGTTTTATGTGTAAGTAGCCGTGTGTGTTTATGTATCACATGCATGCATCATGCCAGAGGAGGCAGCAGATCCCCTGGAGCTGGAATTACAGGCAGTTCACAAAACGCCTGCTTTGAATATTGGACCTGGTTCTTTTGCAAGAGTAACAAGTGTTCTTATCCACTAAGCCATCTCTCCAGTCCCCGAATAATTGTTTTTTAAAGAAAGTATGAGGCTTAAAAAAAAACTGGAAAGGAAGTTACTTGACAAACAATGCTACTATAAAGGATATGGAAGAGTATTTATATAGAGATTTTATTTTATTTTTATGTTATTTTGTGAAGATAGACACATGCTATTTTGCCTAGGCTGGTCCTGAAGTCCTGGGCTCAAGTGACTATCCTGTTTCTTCTTCTCAAGGAGTTAGAACTACAAGCTGCATGCTACCATGCCTAGTTAGATTTTTTTTTGTTGATGATAAAGGTGATAGTAGCAATGCTCACCAAGGTAGAGACTGCCCCCAGGGCATCATACATGCTAGGCAGATATTCTACAAGTAATCTACACTTCTAGCTGTGTGTGTGTGTGTGTGTGTGTGTGCGTGTGTGTTTAACTTCATATATAAAGATAGTCACACTTCGTATATAAAGATATTAGAGGAAGATAGAATAATTCACTAAATCTTTCTGCTTTTAGAAACAAGTCACACAAAATTAAGTTGATTGCCTTTACCAGAAACGTATTTACAATTTAGAAATGGTAATGGATATATTCAAGTCAGTGTAACCTAAGACATAATAGACCAGGTGTTATATAAAAGTCAGAGTGAGCTGTGCTTGGTGGCACAAACCTTTAATCCCAGCAAAGAAGCAGAGACAGATGGATGGATCTCTGTGAGTTCAAGAGTTCCAGGACAGCCATGTCTGTATAGAAAGACCCTGGAAATGACCAAGAGTGGTAATGGTGCATGCATTTAATCCCAGAATTTGAGAGGCAGAGGAAGGAGGATCTTTGTGAATTCAAGGCCAGCCTGATCTACAGAGCTTGTTCCAGAACAGCCAAGGCTACACAGAGAAACCCTGTCTCAAAAAAACCAAGAAGGAGGAGGGGGAAGAGGAGAAGGAGGCAGAGGAGTAAGAGGAAGAAGAGGAGGAGACAGGGGAGAAGGAAGGAAAAGCCACAGAACAGACAAGTTAACAAAAGGACACTCTGTCTAAGCATCCAGAGACTGACAGTCCCCACCTCAGTCACCTCATCTGTAAGATGAAGGTGCCCAGTACATTTATTTTTGTTGTTGTTGTTGTGTGTTCGTGAACATACTGTTTCAGTAAAAACTAATTATAAAAAGGACACCAAAGTAGATTATATGGTGACTGTCACTGGAGACACAAAGTTTTGATTTTACTAAGCTATGGAAAAGAGACTTGAGACCAGAAAAGATTTCAAGAAATAGTTTTTGTTGTTGTTTCTTTGTTTTTGTTTTGGTTTTTTTGAGACAGGGTTTCTCTGTGTAGCCCTCACTATCCTGGAACTCACTCTGTAGACCAGGCTGGCCTCTAACTCAGAAATCCACCTGCCTCTGCCTCACAAGTGCTGGGATTAAAGGCGTGTGCCACCACTGCCCAGCAAGAAATGGTTCTTGTAGAAAGGTTTTCATAATTTTCATACAGACATTAATGAGAATCAAATTTGTCTGAAGGATAGAAACATACTGTTAACTAACACTTATTTGGAGAATTCAAGGCCATTAGTAATTATTTTACAAAATGAGACATAAAAAAGCGAGTTACAGGGAGAGGTTTAAGGTTGTAAACAAACAAGGAGAGAGAGAGGGAGAGGGGGAGAGAGAGAGAGAGAGAAAGAGAAACTCAACTATTCACATCTTGTCAAAAGAATAAGTAAATATCAAACAATTGAAAACAAAACGGAAAATAAAGAATCAAGATCTAAGAAATGTCAAGAGGAATCTAAATGAACGCTGAGCTTTGTGGGCAAAGGGAGATGGACTTTTCCCTTCCTTAGCAAGTAAAGTTGGTAAACTAAAAACTCCAGAATTCCAAAATCACTGAAATTGCAAAAAGGAATAGATTATAAAACCCAGCGTAAACCTAGTCAAGCTGCTTGGGAAGCTGGAAGGTTATGAGCTTGAGGCCAGCCGTGACAACAAAGGAGTATAAACCTGATTTTAGGGGTGGGGAGCACAGGGTTGCTCTGTGTAGCCCTGGCCATCCTGGAACTCACTGGACCAGGTTGACCTCAAACTCACAGAGATCCACCTGCCTCTTCCTTCAGAATGCTGGAATTAAAAGCATGCACCACCGTGGCCCGCCCTAAACCTAATCTTAAAACTTCAAAAACCTGAACTAAGTAGAATCTTAAACCCTAAACTATTAATATAAGCAAATAATGAAAACAAAGAAAAATAATTCATTCAGGGACCAGAGATGGCTCAGAGCTTAAGAGCAATCTTCCAGAAGAACCAGGTTCAATTCCCAGGACCCACATGGCAGCTCACAAACACCTGTATCTCCAGTTCCAGGAGATCTAACACCTCACTTCTGAAGGCACAGGCATACATACACACATATATACATGCATACACACATACATACAGGCAAACAATCTTACACATAAAATACTAAAACTAAAAACAGATATGAAAAAATAGAAGTTGAATTTAATGGGAAAAATCTGTAATCCCAGAATCTGCCACTCAGGAAACTGAGGCAGAGGGATCCTGAGTTCAAGGCTATCTTGAGTTACATGGATAATTTGAGGCCAGTCCAAGCTAAACAGCAAAACTTAGTCTTAAAACAAATAATCAAACAGACATATAAGCAGGCGGACTTACCTTTTTTCAAGGAATTCTAATAAAGAAATACAGACACATATATATATAGTTATAACAAGCTGGGCTGTGGTGGCATGTATCTTTAATCCCAGAACTCAGGAAATAGAGACAGGCAGCTACCTTTCTCAAGGACCAGCATGGTCTACAGATAAATTCCAGGACAGCTAGGACTACAAAGAGAAATTCTGTCTCAAATAAATAAACAAACAAACAAACAAACAACAACAAATTGGTGGTGTGTAATGGCAAAGACCTGCAGAGAATGTTATAGTAGCACGAGGAAAGAACATCAGATCCAGCACTAGAAAATCAAGATATCTTGGGAAAAATACTTACAGAAGGAGGTGAAGTCTAGGCTGAGGCTTAATATCCTAAAAGCCATACATTAGTAAAATGGAAAGTTTGGCCAATTTATCTTATAGGAAAAAAGAGAATAAGTAAGGGCAAGTGTGAAATATTTTTAAATAGGGAAATAAACAAGGCTGTCTCAAAAACAAAAATAAAATAAAGACTGACATTTATGTCCTTATTAAAGCTTTACCTTCATATTACTTATGTGTGTATGTGTATATGCCATGATTGTGTGGGCACCTTTAAGTATATATATGTATATGCCATGATTGTGTGAGCACCTTTAAAAGGCAGGAGAATCATGAGGTCCTTTGGAGCTGGAGTTATAGGAAATAGTTTTTGAGGGTATAAATATTTACTTATTTTATGTTTGTAAGTACATTGTAGCTCTCTTCAGATACACGGGAAGCGGATATCAGATGGTTATGAGCCACCACGTGGTTGCTAGGAATTGAACTCAGGGCCTCTGGAAGAACAGTCAGTGCTCTGAACCGCTGAGCCATCTCTCCAGCCCTGAGTTATAGGACATTTTAAGCCTTCTGACATTGAGCCTTGGTGCTGGGAACCAAACCTTGGTCCTCTGAAAGGACAGCAAGTACCTTCAATGGCTGAGCCATCCCTCCAGTCCTCTTTTGTGAAGCTTTTTTATGAAGACATCACAAAACAACTTCCTGATTTCTAAGCTACACCTAATAGTCCAGATCATTTTATTAGCACCTTGCATATATAATCACTTTCTTACTGCCTATTTTATAAAATTCTTATTATATTAATTTATAATGCTATGATGTTATCTTTCACTAGCTAACTTTCAAAGGTTTATTCACTGATTATATAGAAATGGGAATAGCCTCAAACTCCATATATAGCAGTAACTGGCCTTGAACTCCAGGTCCTCCTACATTAGACTGCTAAGACTGCAGGTATGTGTTACCAAGCCTGGCTCTAAAGTGTATTCATTCATTCATTCATTCATTCATTCATTCATTTATTGAGACAGGGTCTCTCTACATCCTTGTTGTCCTGGAACTCACTATGTAGAAATTTACCTACTAGAATTTAAGGTATGCACCACCATGCCCAATCCTAAAATATATATCTTAATATGAGCTGTACTCTACCAAATTTAGGAAAACTGTAAGTTTAATAAGAAGTTGGATTTGTTATTTTCCATTCCTGGAAGATATCTTAAAGCCTTGAGTGACTTCCAAGGACTTTTTATGAAGCATCTCACAGCACTAGTGCTTCTTAGAACAAAACTGTCTTGGGACACATTAAACTATGCTTACCTCACACTTCGTTCAAAACAAAACAAAAAAAAGAGAATTGCCAGAAGAGTGAAGAAAAATCTAGAACTTTTGCTGGTTATTTATACACTTCTAGGAATTTCTGCAATCTGCTTAAAATATTCTGCAAAATGACATTTGTACAAATAAGTTTAAATGCTTGTACCAATCAAGTTTCTTAAGTGTGGGCCTTCAGAGTTTGTACGTTACAGTTTTAGTTAGGTTAGCATGAGTAGTGTTTAAGCACATTAGTTCCCATTCCAGCTCTGTCAGTTATTGGCTAGGAAGTGCCAATAATTGGTCTTTGTTGCTATTTAATCTTTTTCCTTACATGGTATATGAAGAATAAAAATCAGTGTCCTAGGGCCTAGAATTTCTATGATTGAGATATGTACATAATCATTCGGTCAGGTTATGGCATGGTAAGGAGCATTCAGCACATGATATTCATTACTGTCAGATTAACACTAGCACAGCATCAGTCTGCCTCTGACATGCAGGGCTCGAGTAACTGAAAACACCACGCTGCCGCCTAGTGGGCACTGATTTAAAAACCAGTGCAGTAATTAAACATGCTCTCAAGCCAGGAAAACACACTTCATAAGTCATCGAATTATACAACTGAAATACATTAACAACCTCAGAGTAACCCATAAACCAAGGAGTATTGCTAACAGTCAAACTGGCTGAAGAGATGTAACAGATGAGAAAGTACGTTCTACCACACAGCGTTTGCTGACTTTGAGGCTATGTTTCTTTTCTTCTTAAGGTATAAAACAAAGATAGTCATGGACACTTGTCACAACTAAGACAAAAGAGAAAATAATCAACTATTATCGAAATCAAATTCCTCTCTAAATGGATGATTCTTAATGGATTCCACATGGTTGAAACAGAAGGTAGCAATTAATACAGGATCCCATAAACTCTTTGACAGTTCACCCTCACTTTTTTCTAAAATTCAACATGAGGTGGAAGATTGGAATAATGTATAAATAATTTAAACCCATAATTCAATTGGGCATCATATGGATTAAGAAGACAATTGTTTTTTGTTTTGTTGTGGGTTTTTTTGGCTTGGGGGGTTGTTGTTATTTTTGTCTATTGTTTTTCAAGACAGGGTCTCTGTATAGCTGTCCTCAAACTAACCCTGTAAACCAGGCTGGCCTCTGCCTCCCAAGTGCTGGGATAAACCATGTGTGCCACCACTGCTTGGCTTAAGACAGAAATTTTATTCCCAGCAAATTTCCATTTAAATCTGTCTGTAAAAAGCACACATGAGGAATAAATAATATTATCAAATCCCTGTATTCTGAGGCTATGGCAGGAGGATAAAAGACTTGGACGTCCTCCTGCACTACAAATCAAAACCTTGTCTAAAAACTCAAAATCTAACAGAATAAAATTACCAGAATAACGGAAAATCTAAAAATTTCCTTGAATATTTACATACTGCCATGATTTGAAGTTATAATTTTTGCCCTATCCTTGAACTGTTCTGTAAAGTAATACCCACCAATTCACTGAGTTTTTAAAATGTGGCGAAACTCTGAGCAGTCAACTCCGTTAAAACTTTTGACAAGTGTCCAACACTATAATGCTGTATTCATAACGTAAAAGTGGGTTCGAACAAAAGCAAACACCCTAAAGCACACAACCCTATTAAGAAAACGCAAGAATCATATAACCAACCAGCAGACCTGAGGGTGGCGGCTTGAGGCGGAAGATTCTAGACACACCTGACAGGAGACTCGAGGGCGACCATGCCCGGGGAAGTCAGCACGAGGATTTGGTGGGACACCTGAGGTCCAGGGCAACCTTTCTAAGAACACTGGGTGAAAATATTAGAGCGACTTCCTAAACAGCGCTCAACGTTGACGATGAGTTACCTCAGCGCAGACCGCGCTCAGTGCTTAGTATTTCCGGGTCATCTTTACCTACCCAAAGGCGCTTCCGGTTTTCAGTCCGTATTTGCGCGGCCTCCTTTAAGGACTTGAAGCGGACAATATTAGACCGTTGTTTGTTTTTCTTTTTCAAGACAGGGCTCCTCTGTGTAGCCCTGGCTGTTCTGGAACTCACTCTGTAGACCAGGCTGGCCTCGAAAACGGACATCTACCTGCCTCTGCCTGGGAATAAATCATGTACCACCACTACAGCCCCGCGTATTATTTGGGAGCGGGGGAGGAGTGTTGGGACAGAGTCTTACTATGTAGCCTTGGCTGGCCTGAAGCAGAGGTCTGCCCACCTGTCCCTGCATCCGAAGTGCTGGAATTAAAGAATTGTACCACCATGTTCTGTTATGTCCATTTTTAAGTCTTTGGAACAATTTAAAAAGAAACAACAACAAAAACCCGCTATTATTGATTAGGAACAATGAACGCTGTAAGAATAGGAAGGGGGAGGTGCCTATTCATTTATTACCTTATGATTTTAGATATTTGGTGTGTTTGATGTTCATGAATGTGTTATTCATCAAGAAGACAATGTTTTTTATTTTTTTAAGTGAAATATTACATAAGGAAAGGAAATGTAGGGAGCTAGAGGATGGCTCTGCAGGTGAAGTCACCTGCTGCCAGACCTGACTACCTCTTATCACAAGTTGTCCTCTTACCTCTTCCTGTGTCAGGGAGCAGGGAACAAGAAACAGGGAGGGAGTAGAAGAGAAGGAACTAGAGAGGGAGGGACAGAGATAATTTTTAACTTTAGAGAAAAAGAAATTCTAAACTGATTGCACTTCTGCTCTATTCTGAAACCTAACTATATGGTTCACAGTTGAGAACTCATTCCATACAACTATTAATACAGGATGTTCCAGGTCTGCAGAGCTTGTCCATGCTACCAAAATCTGAAAGGACCCTACCAATGAAACATGTTTAGGAGTTGGAAACCCTAAACTCAGTGGTTAAGAGCACATACTGCTGTGCAGGGCGGTGGTGGCGCACGCCTATAATCCCAGCACTCTGGGAGGCAGAGGCAGGTGGATTTCTGAGTTTGAGGCCAGCCTGGTCTACAGAGTGAGTTCCAGGACAACCAGGGCTATACAGAGAAACCCTGTCTCAAAAAAAAAAAAAAAAAAAAAAAGCACATACTGCTTTTGCAGAAGATCTGAGTTCAATTCCAGTGGCTCAAGCAGCTGGAATTTCAGTGCCAGGGAGATTCCGTGCTTCTGGCCTTCCCAGGCACCTGTACTCATTTGCGTACATATGCATACATAATTAAAAATAAAAACAAATATTGAAGCTGGAGTGTTGACTCAGACATGCATAGGGTACACAAATATAGATACAAGTCAAAACGCCCATATACACAAAATAATACCCAAAAAACCTGGGGCTGGAGTTTCAGGTGGTTTAAGCAACCCATTGTGGGACTGGGAGCTGACACTGGATCCCCTGGAAGAGCAGGACATGCTCTTAAACGCTGAGCCTTCTCTCCAGCCTACAAGCTTATCTATTTTTAGTTGTATCTCCCTATTGGTGTGTGGAGTCGGCTCCTTTCTGATAACCTTGCAACACCCCCAAACTGAGCCAATTTCTCTGGGACAAATTCTGAATTTTCTCTCGTACTTTGTAAAGCTCTGTTTCACATTGCTATCAAATCTAGAAGTGTTTGGCTGTTACCATCCTCTTCTGATAATTTCTGTCCATGTTTCTCCAGATGATTTCCAGGATCCCATGCCTAAAGGGTGCAAGATTCCTGCTCTCAGAGCTTTACCTTTTCACCTTATGACTATGAGTACTTGCCTTAAACTGTGTTTGAATTTTTTTTCTTTTATAGTCAATGAGAGAACACAGAAAACAACTCTCCTTATACCTCCTCAAGGAATAATAAGTCAAACTAAACAAGTTATAACAAGGGATAACTGTATTTTTTTCAGTCATTCAAAGCTGATAAGTATAATTATTCCTGCTGCAAAGAACATTCTAATAGCTTGGTGTCAGCCAGCATAGCCAACAAGGAAGCTAATTATTGTTATAACAGATCTCTGCTTTGTTTTTCTTTGTGTCTCATAAAACTATCCAAGTTGAGAGGCAAGCTAAAGCTTCAATAAAATAATTCAAGGCTGGAGAGATGGCTCAGTGGTTAAGAGCACTCACTGCTCTTCCAGAGGACTATGGTTCAATTCCCAGCATTCATATGGTAGCTCATAACTATCTATAACTCCGATAGATCCCACCATGTAGTAAGGGTTACTATTGCTATCATGAAACACCATGACCAAAAGTAAGTTAGGGAGGAAAGGGTGTGTTTTGCTTACACTTTTTTTGGTTTTTTGTTGTTGTTGTTGTTGTTGTTTTGGGGTTTTTTTTGGGGGGGGGTGGTTCTAGACAGGGTTTCTCTGTATAGCCCTGGCTGTCCTGGAACTCACTCTGTAGACCAGGCAGACCTGGAACTCAGAAATCTGCCTGCCTCTGCCTCCCGAGTGCTGGGATTAAAGGTGTGTGCCACCACTGCCCAGCTTTGGCTTACACTTTTACATCACTGAAGGAAGTCAGGGCAGGAACATATTTTAGGTGTCCAGGAAGTCAGAGCAGGAACATATTTTAGGTGTCCACAGAGCTATCCAGATCAAAGCCTAATTAGGCATGTTGGTACAAACCTGTAATCCCAACACTGAGAAGGCTGAGTTAGAAGGATCTAGCCTAGTCTGTATAGCAAGACCTTATTCATAAAAGGAATCAAAAAGGTTGGTGAGTTGCTTCATCAGGTAATGAATGATTCCCTATCTAAAGGAGATAATTTACTCCAAAAAGCTGTTCTCTGACCTCTATACATATGTTCAAGGAGGAAACTTCAAAAAGCTGGTCTCTGATGTCTATATGTGTTCACATATACGTCATTTATAAATATACACACCACTGAAATCTTTAAGACAGCATCTTGCTGTGTGTCTTGGCTGATGTGGAACTCACTATGTAGATCAGGTTGGCCTCAAAGTCACAGAGATCCACCTCCCTTTTTGCCTAAGTATTGGGACTAAAGGCATATGCCACTGTGCCCAGTTAATAAATACAAAATCTTTTTAACTCCACCTAAACCCACATCCAGCTGATGAGAGTTCTTCATCTTTTCAGTGTTCTTCTCTCTTTGTTTCCTGTTCTGTTTTACCTAATCAATCAATTTAATGAAGTCTTACATACATGCAATTAAGAGCTTTCCTATGGAGCCAGTGAATACTAGTTATAACGCAGACTTATTTTTGCACTTGATATAGATTAAAGTCTCACACTATCTCAATCCAGCTCTTACCATAATTGTCAAAGGATGAAAGTATATTGTTTTGAGTTGATGTAATAAAGGGAGTGATCATATTTACATGTCTCCCAAGCTAATCTCTCTCAGATCACAGTTTTCACGTCCTACATAACTAGACTGTGTTGTGAATGAACACAATGACTCCCTAAGAGAATAACAAGAGATAATATCTATACAAAGTAAATGAACAGGTTTCTACAGCCTACATACATATGGCAGTGAAAACATGTACTGAAAGCTTGTTATAGTTACACAACTGTAAAACCCTTCATTATAGTTATTTACATTTATGCTTGTAGACAAAGTTCCATTTTTCTGCCCCCCCCCCATTTCTTCTTTCTTTTTGGGGGGAATGGGGTTGTGGATGGTCCTTGCTGTGTTGTCAATAATAGGACTAAATGCCTAGTTCCAATTAATCATCTAACCTCAGCCTCCTAAATTGCTGCCACTATAGGCACACACCACCAAGCCTAGCAACCAAAGATCAAGAATCAGAGATTGAGTCTTAGTAACTTTCTGCCTATAACCCAGCCCAGTGCTCGACACATAACACATGTTAGGTAAATACTTACAGATAAACAGCTGAAGTAAAAGTCACTTAGAGTTCACAACCTTTTATGACATTAATTAGTAGAATCAACTGTGGCTGAAATCTCTCCAAAAACTGCTGGATTTGTTGACTTTTCACTCTGATGTGTTTAACATGTCAATCATCTATAGAATTTAAGATACTATGGAGGAATCTAAGACATTATCTAAATTATGAGCTATATATGAAAGTTTCTACTGTGAATTTATAATTTACTGATTATATATAGAAAGAAACATGAAAAGTGGGGCTAGAGATGTTTCAGCAGGTGAGAGCATCCATATTGGATGGCCAACTACCACCTATAACTCTAACATGCTTCTAGCCTCCTCGGAAACCTGTATTTGTGTGCACATGCATACATGAACATACACATAAAATTTTTAAATCTCTTTTAAGTTTTAAAAATATCAAAATGTGGTGATATGGATAAGAATGGGCTCCATGTACTCATGTATTTGAATGTTTAGTTACCAAAGACTGGAATTTGTTTGAAAAGATTAGAAGGATTAATGGGTGTGGTCTTGTTGGAGTAGGTGTGGCCTTGTTGGAGAAGTATGCCACTGGGGATGGGCTTTGTGGTTTCAAGCCCATACTAGGTCCATGCCTGCTCTCTCTGCTTGTGGATCAGGAGGTAGTTCTCAACTACTTCTCCAGGACCATATCTGCCTGCCGACAAGCTGATATGATGATAATGAACTAAGCCTCTGAAACATTAAGAAAGCCCAGTTAAATGATTTCTTTTATAAGAAGTTGCCTTGGTCATGGCAACTCTTTAGAGCAATAGAATAGTGACTAAGTCAGAATTGTTCTGCATATTACTTTACTCTTCGAGATCCCTCCTCAGACTTTGGGTTTTTTTTCCCCTAACATAATGATCCATCTTTGTTAGTGTTCTATTTGCTTGAGCTTCTAAGTCAAACTTAATAAAGGAGCAGCAAGAAGATTCACTGCATAAAGCACCAGCCACCAATGCTAACAACATGAGTTTGATCCCAGAGACCCACATGATATAAAGAAGAATTGACTCCTTCATGCACACACACACACACACAAAAGAAACAAAGAAAAATAGAAAATAAATTCTAACGAAAAATTAATAAAAATATAGAAGGGTAACAACAATTTAATTAATGCACCTTCTTGTCACTCTGAACTAAGTCCTCATCTGACTTTCTAACTGACGTTTTAATAACAACATCAATCTCCCAGTTGACCAGAAGATTTCACAGTGATAAGATAGGTCTCTCTCTCTCTCTCAGGCTGGAGAGATGGCTCAGTGGTTAAGAGCACTGACTGCTCTTCCAAGGTCCTGAGTTCAAATCCCAGCAGCCACATGGTGGTTCACAACCATCCATAACAAGATCTGACTCCCTCTTCTGGAGTGTGTGAAGACAGCTACAATTTACTTACATATAATAAATAAATAAGTAAATAAATAAATAAATAAATCTTAAAGAAAAGAAAAGAATACAGTTCTTATAAAAAAGAAAAAAGGTCTCTCCCTTAGTCATCTCCAAGTTACAGGTCTTCCTCACAGATTTTAGATGGAGTAAGTAAAGGGAAGTGAGATAAAGGGTTCTAAGATGGACAGGTATGATTTCCATTTAATGAAATAAAAAAACTTCAATTCAACATGTTGGGGTGAATTTTTTTATTTTTAAGGTGCTTTTTTTCTTTACTACAGATAACAGAAAAACTCTATATAAGTTGAGTTAATCAATTAGGAAATATATTGTTTCAGACCACAGAAAGGCAGGCAGTGGACTCCAGATGTTGCTTGGATCATCTCAGTGATCCACTTCGTTTGCCCTCTGAGGCAGGCCACATCCTAAAATGGCTAGCATGATAGCTTTCAGGTCTGAAGAACAGGGTTGAACATCCAGGTTCATAATACAAAGATGAAGAACAAGATCTTACTGTCTAGGAACTCTTCAGAATTGAGAAAAGCCTTTTCCAGAAACCTCCCAGCAGATATCCTGTCACATTTCACTAATGCAAACTCATTTATTATATAGAGATCTTAGCAACCAAACTGACTGTGCATGTCTGGGGTAATGTTGAACATGGCGACACTCACCTGCAATCTCTACACTGGAAAATGAGGTAAGAGGATGATGAGTTTGAGATCAATGCAGATAGATAATAATGTCTCAAGTTCAGGTCCCACCATGCATATTGGGCACCTCACAACTGCCTGTAACTCCAGTTCAGGAGCATCCAAAGTCTCTGATCTCCATGGGCACTGACACACAAGTGAAAGCTTACACACACACGGACGGACGGACGGACGGACGGACGGACGGACGGACGGGGAGGGGGGCTTGGGGGGGTAGTAGGAGGGAGAGAGAGAGAGAGAGAGACATTGTAGTGGCTATTCCTGGTTGTCAACTTGACTATATCTGGAATGAACTACAATCCACAATTGGAATGATACTAATATGGAGAACTGGAGAGATGGCTCAGCGGTTAAGAGCAGCAACTGCTCTTCTGAAGATCTCTGAGTTCAAGGTCATCTGGGATTAAAGGGATTATAGCGTCACACACCTTTAATCTGGACCACACCCTCTCCTGGAGACCTACATAAGGACACAGGAAGAAGGAAGACTTACTCATTCTTCTTTACCTGCTTGCTTTGTGGGACTGAGTAACTGCTAGATCCTTGGACTTCCATCCACAGCTGTTGCTGACCATTGTTGGGGAATTGGACGACAGACTTAAGTCATCAACAAATTCTCTAACTATATAGGGACTACCCATATGTTCTGTGACTCTAGAGAACCCTGACTAATAAACACACTCACACACACACACACACACAGAGTTTCAAATACTTTTTAAAATATTAATCACCAGGGCTAGAGAGTTGGCTTAGAGGTTAAGAGCACTGACTGCTCTTCCAGATGACCCGGTTTTTATTCCCAGTCCCATATGGCAATTTTCACCCTTCTGTAACTACAGTTCCTGGAGAGCTAACACCTTCTTCTGGTCTCTAAGGTTACCAGGCACACATGTGGCCCACAGACATACATTCCAACAAAATGCTCATATGCATGAAACAAAATAACAACTATGATAACAATAATTTATAAGAAAATACTAGGGAGAGCTGGGGGTTGGAATTAGCTCTCTGCATTCACATCCTGTTGATCCTACCTTATGCCTGGGTGTTCAAATACTGAATTATCGTGCTGTCCAATTAGTTAGGGGTTTTCCCAGAACATGCTTGTGCTGAGCCTCCCAAGTTCTCTTCCTTTTTCCCTTTATCATACCTTGATTAAAGAGATAGCCCACAACTTCAAAAATAAGGTTTCCTTAAGCCCTGTCTACCTATCTTTGATGAACGGGGTACGGGTATTCAAGTCCTACTAGATACTTGCTTTCAGATGTAAAAGAGCCTCTGCTTAGGCTGAGGCATGCAATACTCAGGCATGCTCATCCTTGGCCGGCTGATCGCCTCTTCTTCCTTGACTATTAGTTATGCTATGTAAATAAAGCACCTGATAGACTTAGGAGGCTTCCCCTACCCCCTCCCCATTGCTCCAGCTCTTATAGAGAGGGGTGGGTCCAGTAACAAAGCATCAAAGAACAAAATCACCCAGCAGGAAAAAAAAACAAAAAACAAAAAAAAAAAACAGTTCTATCATTGATATCAATGACACGGTAATGCAAATATGCAGAACCTTTTTTTTTTTTCATTTTATTTTCTAATGTTGGATGTTTTGCCTGCATGTATGCACGCATCCCGCATATGCGTCTGGCACCCAGGAAGGCCAGAGGAGGGTATCAGTTCCCTGGAGAGGGACTGGAGTTATAGGTATTGTGTGCGGCCATGTGGGTGTTGGGAGTCAAAGGCAGATCTTCAAGGAAAGTGAGCAGCCAGTGCTTTTAACCACTGAGCTATCCATCTCTCCAGCCCCATACAGAGCCTTTTATGGGTGATTCTCTTCCTCAGCCTGAATAGAGTTCAAACTTATAGGAAACAATGAGGTAGCTACCCAGATAATTTAGTTGCCCCTCCAATTCTGTTCAGTTGCTTAACTAGATATATTTTATTTGTTTGTCTTCAATGATTTTAACTCCTACATAATGTTTATAAAAATGCAGTACCATTTTTACACCAAAGCATTACTCACCAACTTTTCAAGGACAGACTCTCTTCTTTCAGTCACAATAAATCTCTGTGACATTAATAGGAATTCCACATGAGAAGGAAAATGTTGAAAGACACTTTAAAACACTTAAAACACTGCTATAAAGCGCCTGGAATATTTGCCAGCTCCTCTGTTCCTAGGGTTCGGTAGGTCAAATCAGGTGCAGGAAACCATATCCAAGGTGTGAGTCTAATTTAAGCACAACACATAAACACAATGCCAATATGAGGTAGTTTATCAAGAAAAGTCTTGAGCCTGATTCATCTAGCATGCAAAATCAAATTCTAGCTGAATGGAATGTCACTTAAAACACCCGATGGGGACCCACAAGATCTTGGCTCATGGGGTAAAGGCATTTGCTATTACAAGTCTGGAAAACTAAATTTAATCCTCATGACACACATAAAGATGGAAAGAGAGAATCACCTCCACCACATGCACACTATAGCACACACAATGCACATACCCACATCACGCGCACATACAAACAATAATAGTAATAATAATTTAAAACACCCCTCAGGAGTGAGTTAGCAGCTTCACTCCGGGATGTAGCAAGCAAGACCTGGAGCACGACTGAGAAAAACCATAATATCACTTCTCATTCCCCATCTTCTTATGCTGTCCACTTTACCTCCGGGCTGCCTGCGCCACCGAGGGTCAATCTGTCGGAGTCACTAGACCTGACCAGTGGAAGGCTCACGATCTGCATTCAACTGTAACACCAAAGATTTCAGAACCAGAAGGAAAAAAAAATCTCAGTTCAAACACCTGTGCCACAGCTGAAAAATAGAATAAAGAATAAAAAAGCAGAAGGCCACAAAGTTCAACCACTCTTCCCAACGTCAAATGAGCTCATTCCAAAGGTATGTTCTTCTGTGCTTCCTCGGGGTAGAAGACTTACTGATTAAACCTAACAGAATAAATGTTTAAATTATTTTGTCCTATATAAATTCCCTGACTGCTATGTATATATATTATCTATAATGTGAGAAGACGAGAAAAAGTTTTTAAATGTAAGCTTATTTCCATAGCTAATTGAAACTATTTCTATCAAACTAAAACCTCTTAAAAATAACATTTTGTTTCTGATCCTTTCACTAACACAGAGGAGTAACAAGATTATAAAAAAAAGGAAAAAAAAAGAAAAAAAAAAACTCTAGTCTTCTAAGTAGAAGTCATTTCCAAAGTAATTAGCTGCACAAAGTCCCAAGTCACAGAGCAGCCTAGAAAGTCAGAAAAATGAATGAGTTTCCTGGAGATCATGGACAGGCAAACTAGAGCCCAAGAGGAAGAGGTGGCAGACTTGAGAATTCTCAACTGGCAGGGTCCAGACAGGGAAAATTGTAAAAAGGCACTATTCAATTCTGGTACTTACCCCTGTTAGTAAGCAATGATATGCAAAGAAAGAAAGTCTCCATGGATGACAGTAACTTTGGTCAGCGCCCACTTCCTGTAACTCCATCTCCAGGGCATATGAGACCATCTTCTGGCCTCTGCAGGAACCTGCACTCACATGTACACACCCACACAGATATACACACAGATACATAGAATATAAAATAAAAATATAATATTTTTAAAGAAAAATATTTTCTTGTAATATGTTAAAATATATTTTAATATAAATATTTTATTATAATATTTGTATTACAATAATGTAATTATTATATTATAATATAATTATTATCATTATATTATATATTATAATATAATATATTATATTGGGGCTGGAGAGATGTCTCAGGGGTTAAAAGCACTGACTGTTCTTCCAAAGGTCCTGAGTTCAGTTCTCAGCAACCACGTGGTGGCTCACAACCATCTGTAATGGGACCAGGTGCCCTCTTCTGGTGTGTCCAAAGACAGCTACATTGTACTCATACATGACAGAGAGAGAGAGAGAGAGAGAGAGAGAGAGAGAGAGAGAGAGATTATCTGGGACATACAAGCCCTGGGTCCAATTCCCAAAGGCAGGTATTTTGGTGACTGCCTACAATCCTATCACTTTGGAGATGAAAGCAGGTCAATCAGGAGTTTAAGGTTATCCTCAACTACTTATAGAGTTTAAGGCTAATAAATGAATACATTTTAAAATTCAAAAATGAGAAAACAGTGCGGGCAGGAGAGAGAAATTGACTAGACATTGCAGGGAAGTTAATGGCCAGGAGCAGGAAGTGTCCTTGCTTCTCTGGCCAGGAATGCCAGAGAGAACTGTGATTCCTTACCTCCTCCTAAATGAGTCCTCCTCCTACCTGGAAACTGTAAGTGAGGGTAAGACTAAAACCGCTCTTGTCTGATAAGCAGTACTGAGGTTATATCGCTGAAATTTTGTGGTGGAGATGGGTTATAGTTATTCACTAGTTTCAGCCCATCTCCCAAAAGATTTTTAGGATCTCCATGTTTAGGGGGAACTGTTACAGTAGGCCTGAAAGGCACTGAGGTAATCAAGACTCAGTCGTGGCTATTTCCTCTTGGTCAACAGAATGGAATCTACATATGACCTTGGGTGGAGACGTGCCATTCAGCTCTGCCCTAAAGATTAGAACATTTCCTACTGTTATCTGCTCCCGGAAGAGTTAATCCTGTTGGGTTTGTCAATCTCCGGAGCCTAGAGACCACCCCTTAGGAAAGCTGATTCCTCTTAAGTGGTACTGAATAAAGAAGGGGAGGAATAATTATTCACTTAAAGAGATGATGCACTTTTCCTTTTCAGGAAACCCCCACCTTGCTTACTGAGCCTTTGCTACTCAGCTAAGCCTTCTGAATTTCTCTATCCTTCTGAAACTGGCCAGAGCCAGCCTGGACCCATAATTGCTGAAACTTTAGAAGTCACCGCCCCCCCCCCCCCCCAGTCCCCTACCCTGAGGCAATTTGCTGGGCCCACACCTTTCTCTAAAGGCACCCTTTTCCTCTTCTCCCTCCCGATGGTTGCCAAATGCTTTAGCTTGCCTGTTCTGTTGTTTTGTTTTTTGGTTTTATAACTCTAATAAAATTGTCCTTCAGGATCCAGTCTTAAATTATTTTATTTAAAAGGCATAGAACCCACAGAGAGGGCCCCAGTTTCCCCAGTAACATGTAGAATCCCAAATAGGGCTCCCCAGAGTTTTTGGTAACAAACTCACACAGAAAAAGAGGCAACAATGTTTTGGGGTTTTTTGTTTTGTGTGTGTGTGGGGGGGGGGGGGGAGTTTGCTTTGGTTTTGTGGGATTTTGTTTATATTTGGTTTTTGTTTTGTGGGGGTTGTTTAGTTGGTTTGGTTTGTTTTTGCTTTGTTTAGTTCCTTGGTTAGTTTCTTTTTTTTTTTTTTTTTTTTTTTTTTTTTTTTAGAATTTTTCTTTTTCTAAAATAGGACTTTTTAGTTGTCACTGTTAAAAATCTGGACTTTAAACAGATTCCTGCACTGGTGGTTTATATCCATCGGTGCTTCATCTAGCACCTGTCTTGACCGCAGTCGGGTTTTCCAGAACTTCTGCCTTCAGCCTGGAGCTCTGAGAGTTTTCTCCAGCCCACATTGGGTTTCTTCGGTATTTTCACTTTTCTAAGGAAGATATCAAAAGGACAAAGGGCCTGGCCAGCCTCTCCTGTCTTTCCCAGTGCTGTCTGAAATCAGTTTATTCACTTTCATCAAGTCATTTGTCTACCTTTCTCGGGTCGCGATTTCCATCATCATCTTCCGCTTCTGGTGCTGGGTACCCGGCATCTGCCGCTTCTAGCAGACCTGCTGGTTCTGGGCATCTGGCGTCTTCTGGATCTGACTGTGTTGTGGTGTTTTAGTGAACCCAACCCAGAACAGACAGAGCAAACAACTATCATCAGCATGAGCCTCAGTCACAACCGGCCAGTTTTTGACTATAGAACACATTTGGACTGCGTAAGATCCATGACATGGAAATATTCAGAAAGTATTTGAATTTTTTTTTTTTTTTTTTGAGGTAATGTCTCTCTGTGATACTTAGGCTGGCCTGGAACTCTGGGCACAAGCAATTCTACTTCAAGTAGCAGAGACACTCCAGGTCAGGCAGTAACAAAGATATAAAAGCCACCATGCTTGTCAACCTGATTTCCAGGAATCATATTGTGAATGCAGTACACGTAATTGATTCCAATTTTGGCTCAGAAAAGCAGAAAAGAAATATATTAAGAGAATATTGGAAAATTCACAAAAATGATTTGAAATCTGGAGATTTAGAAATGGCATGGGGCTGGAGAGATGACTCAGTGGTTAAGAGCAGGTTTATGTGAGCTAGGGATTGAACCCAGGGCTTCATGCACGCAGGGTGAGCCCTCTACCAACTGAGCTACAACTTCATCCCAATCCTTTGGTGCATTTTGGGGTTGGGGGAAGATGCATGCTCATGTGTGTACCTCAGTTTAGAAGCCAGAGGTCAACATTTCCTCAGTCTCCTCCCCCATATTTTGTAAGAATCTCTCGCTAAATCTGGAGCCCTCCCGTTTCAGGAGATTGCCTGGCCATAGGGCCTGAAAAGTCTACCTGTCTGGCTGGGATTATAGGCTGGTCTTTTACTTGGATGCCATGGATCTGAATTCAGGTTCTCATGTTTCCACGGCAAGCACTTTATCAACTAAGCCATCTCCTGCTTCCTCCTACAGTTTAACCTTCTAAATAATGAGAACCACACCAGCTTTGCTAATAGGTTTTGAAGTTACCATGACTTACTCCCTGTAAACTACAGCAAAGAGCTTTGAAAAAGAAAACATGACGGATACAAGTTACACTAACAGGGGAGACTTTAATTAGCAAGGATTGTCAGGGTTGCTGTGCTTCAGACACAAGAAATCACCAACGCATTTAAGAAGTCAAACATCATGAAAACTACGAATATTTTGCCTTAAGTACATTACTATGAAATAAGCTTCAGTTTTAAAATTGCATTAAATTTCAGTTAACTTTTAAAACTTTGTTTATACCACAGAAAAGGCTCAGAGCTTTGGATTGAAGAAGAAAGATGGTTCAGCTGTTTGGATCTGTTACATTAATTTCTCAGTCTGCGCAGGGGTGGCTTGCTCCTTGAATGGTAATGGGAAATTAGTTTCTTTATTTCTTCATTAAGACTGTGGGAGGAAAATTAATACTCTCTTCAGCTTTTCCAAATTAATAGAATATATCTTTATTAAAATGACGAATGGATGTGCCTACTTTTTTTTTTTTTTGGTTGAGAGCCTTTTTAATACAAGGGATTATTCAACTTAAAGCTGAGCTTTCGCAAGCATCATGTCCAAAAACTCAAGTTCAGTAAGGCCTCGTTATTTATTCAAAGTCAAATAATCAAGGACACACTAAACAGAACGCTGTGTCTGTCTCTTTTCAATTTTTTTTTCTCTTTGGTGTGGTGTGGTGTGTGTGTGTGTGTGTGTGTGTGTGGTATTTGCACATGCTTGTTTATAAGTACAGAGGTGGGAAGAGGCCAGAGGAGGACACCAGGTGTCCCCTTCTACCATTCTCTACCTTCTTCCCTGGAGCTAGGCTGGCCCCCAGGAAAGCCTAGCCATCCCCCTGCCTCTGCCTCTGCCTCCGCCTCTGCCTCTGCCTCCGCCTCCGCCTCCGCCCTCCGCCTCCGCCTTCGCCTCCGCCTCCGCCTCCGCCTCCTATGGCATGCATACACATGGCCCCAGTCAAGTGCAGTTTTTATACAAATGCTAGGGATTCCAAATCAGGTCTTCCTGATTGTTCAGCAAACACTCTTTCCTTTTTTAAAGATTGCAATGGTCTGACTTTTTTTTTTTTTATACTAGGTAGGGGGCACAAAGCAATCCTCTTTAATAACGCTGACAATGTTTCGCTTAGGACATTTTAATAACGCATATTTTTCAAAAGGTATTCATCTTACAAAATGTTCTGCAATTCAAATACACAACAGCTTGGAAGATAACATTTAGAAAACAAAAGCCAATGTGAAAAAAGACAGATTAAAACATCAACAACAGTGCAGGCTTGATAGGGCTCCAGCTTCCTTACTGCACCGTCTACGGCAGCAATCTGTTCCTTCAGCTGGCTCATTGCGCCATAAGGAAATCCCCCTTCCCCTTCATTTCACCTTCTGAGCCAATCCAGTATTCTCTGATATCAATTAGAATTTTTCTTAAAATTGCAAACACTGACATATTTCATCTTCCCAATCTACACTGCTCCTCTGCTTGGGAGAGGCGAGAGCTCTAGAAGTGTCACCAGGCTCTAGCTCCTTCAGAGGTCTTTCTGGAACAACTTCCTGTTCCCTCTTTAACTGTTTTTCACCTTCGCTGTCCGAATCACTACCTGAAGAGCTTGAAGAAATGAGTTCCTTTGATTTAGGGTTGCTCTGCTCCCGGGGGTCAACAGCCTCTAGCTCACCCGCTCGCCCGCCCTCTCGCTGGGACTAGAGCACGCACTCTTACTCCTCCCCCTGCACCCGGAAGTGATTTATTTATTTTCTCTTGTGTAAATGAGTGTTCAGCATGCACATATGTATGTACGCCATGAGTGTGCAGTGCCCACAAAGGCCAGAAAAAGAATGAGCAATCGCATGGAACTGAAGTCACAGGTGACCCGTGCCTTCCGTGGCCTGACTCCCGGCAGCGAAAGGATACGCCCAGACGTCTCTGTTTATTCTTCGGTTGAGAGCCAACCCTCCTTTCCCACATAAACAGTGCTAGTGAGAATGTCCCTGTACCCCTCTTCACACCCTCCCCCATCATTAGCTCTCTTTTATCCACATCTCTGTGAACACTTGAGAGTGTTGGGTTTTCAATTCTTCCAGTTAGAAGGTTATTTTACATTTATCTGATTAATGCTGGCTGACCGTGTTGTCGTGTTCTCCCTGGCCATTCTAATTTGTTTGCTGACCATTTTTGTGGAAACATCTTTTTCTTAGCTTGTGAGAGTTCTTTGTACATTTTAAAGATTGTCTCTATGTTACCTGCTTTGAGATTACTTTTCTTTTGTAATTTATTTTCAATTTCTTCACAGGTATTCTGCTGGAAAAAATATTATTTATGTATTTATTTATGTATTTATTTATTTATTTATTTTGAGACAGATCTCACTCTGCAGCCCTGACTGTCCTACAGCTTGCTATGTGGATCAGGCTGGCCACAATCTCTGCAGCCTGAGCATGAGTTTAAAGGAGTTTGCCACCATGCCCAACTATTTTCAATTACCTTTCATTTTTACTGTTCACATATAAGTCTTTAAACAGCCCAAAGCATATTTTCATATGTTGTATGGGAATTGAAATCTTTCCATGTGAAAAATTAATTATCCAGTATGATATCTAAAAAAAGCCCTTTAAATCCTTATAAAGTCAACACCAAATCTATTGAAATGTGGTTTAAAGTCATGAATTCTCCATGTGTCTGGTTGCCAGCCCTATACTCCACCCCATTAATTATATCAGTCTAGTATCTTACCATCTTAATCGCCTTAGCTCTCTAAGTCACATATTTTCCTCTAACAGACGAACAGAGCAGAGCCTTGGTTATTTTTAATCTTCCGTTTCTCCAGATCACTTTTAGAACGGTTGATGTCTACTTTCCACAAATGCTATTGATGGAAGTTTTGCTCTATCATCTTGAATTGGACTATATTAGGAAGAATCCAACCTTCCTGTGCTTGGACATGTTATTTCCCTTTATTTCTCTTTATTTAGGGTGTCCTTTTATTCCTTCAGTAAAGTTCTCTAATTTTCTTCATGGAGTTTACATTGTATCTAACAATGGTTAAATTTACTTCTAGGGTGAATTCAGTACTTCTTCAATCAAGTTATGGCGAATGATTTTAACCAGGAGCTTTGAATTCAATCTGTGTGGGGTCAGTATAAAGATAGATGTGGAACTGACAAGAAGGTTCAGCAAGTGGAGATGTCTGCAGCCAAACCTGACAACCTGAGTTCAAGCCCTGCCACCCATGGACCTACCCATGGGAGGGGAAAACCGACACCCACGAGGGTTTCTCTATCTCCACATGAACGCTGTGGCACACATACACGACAGAACCTAAAATGCTGGTTAGTTTTTTGTCAGTTCCACAGAAGCCAGAGTCATCTGGAAGTTGCCTGTATCAGGGTGAACTGTAGGAACATCTGTGGGCACTTCCTTGCTAAATGCTGCTGTGAGAGCACACATCCACTGTGGGCAGTGCCACCTCTGGGCAGGAAGTCTGGATTGTATAAAAAGTGAGCTGAGTGAGCCATAAGGAACAAGCCGGTACACAGCACCCCTTCATGGCCTCTGCTTCAGCTCCTGCCTCCAGGTTCCTGCCTCGCTTGAGCTTCTGCCCTGAATTCTTACCGTGGTGAAATGTACACTGTACAGTGAAATAACCCTTCCCCTCCCAAGCTGCTTTGGATCTTGGTGTTTATCACAGCAACAGATACCAAGTTAATACAGCAGTGCAGGAGAAAGACAGGAAGAAATGCGTGTTGGAGGCCTCTGCTTCTCATTAGATAACTATTATTGTTTCAAGCACCTCCAGTATTTCAGGCTAGTTAGAAATGTCCCGCTTGTTAAAACACTGCATAGGTTGTTAGTTTCAGTCACCCACAGATGATTGAAATACACAGTGGAAAGTAAAGTGTCGTTTGCCTGGTGGCACAGCCTGTAATGCCAATGTCTCGTTACCTGAGACACTGAGGCTAGAGGACATGTTCAAGGCTTGCTTCAGCTACTCAGTGATTTCAAGGCTAGCCTGGGTCACTTCCAAGACTGTATCTCAAAATGAAAAAATAAAAACAGGGCTGGTGATAGACTCAGTGAGAGAATTTGCCTAGCAGGTGGGACTTTCAAGGTTCAATTCCCAGAAAAAAAAAAAAAGAAAGAAAGAAAGAAAAGGAAGAAAAAAGGAAAGACAGGAGAATAGGGAGGGAGGGAAGGGGAGAGCAGCATATGACAGCAAGTGAGGTAGGACTTGGGAGATCAAAGAAGAAAGAACACCATTGCTGTCTCAATAACAGAAAAGAAAAAAAAAACTGATAATGGCAGACACAGAAACAGAGAAGTCACAGGTGGGAATATCCAATGGTTCAGTCACTTTGGAAAATAGTTTGGCAGTTCTATACAAAGTTAGGTTTGTATGATCCCAGTTACACAGCAAATCCAGAGTAGGTAACTCATAGAAACAGGAAATAAATTAGTAGTTCTTGGACCAGGGGAGGAGAAGAGTAAGTGTTAAGAAGACTCATCTGAGCCAGGCAGTGGTGGCACACGCCTGTAATCCCAGCACTCTGGGAGGCAGAGGCAGGCGGATCTCTGAGTTCGAGGCCAGCCTGGTCTACAGAGGGAGTTCCAGGACAGCCAGGGCTACACAGAGAAACCCTGTCTCGAAAAAACCAAATCAAAAAAAAAAAAAAAAAAGAAAAGAAAAAAAAAGAAAAGAAAAAGAAGACTCATCTGAGAGCGCTAAAAATACTCCGGAATTAGGTATTAAAATAGCTTAAAAAACCTTGTCAAAATACTAAGACGACTGAATTGTAAATAGTAAAAAGGTGAATTTTGTGGCATGAAAATGCTATCTTAAATTACAATTTTGAAACTGTTTTTTTTTTTTTTACATCTCTGTGTGTGTACGTGTGCATGTGCATGGGTGTGTGCAAGAGCAGCATGCAGTGGTGCACATGTGGTCAGAATGCAACTCGTAGTGGTGTTTTCTTCTTCCACTGTCTAAGCCCTCCAAGCTGAACTCAAGTCGGCAGGTGTGGCAGCAGCTTTAAGTAAAATGTTTCAATGTGAGAAGGGGCAAGGAGCATGCATATTAGGTGTCCTCTAGTGTTTGTAAGATAAAACTAACAAACTATCTTTTAACTTTAAGATACATTCTCCTATGCCTCAAAGGGACTGTTGGTGATTAGATTCTTGCCTTTCTCTCTTTAACATTTTATTATTGAATTATGTGTGTATATGTTTCTTTGAGTGGTTTTGTGTCCACTGTCCCAGAAGCATCCTGCTGAGTGAATTTACAGGCCATTGTGAGCCACCTGACTTGAGTGCTGAGAACTGAACTCTGGTCCTCTGTAAGAGTAGAAAGTGTTCTGAACTGCTGAGCCGTCTCTTCAACCCACAGAGTTCTGCTTTTCTAGTAAGTGCTTTTAACAGAAACACCTTGAATCCTATAAATGTAGCAAGACCTGTATTATCAAATGATATGGAAAAGATGAGTCAGCTTTTCATGTCATTAAGGCCTGAAGCTGAGAGGCCTGGACAGGTAGCTGAGAGGTTAAGAGCACCTGCTGAGCCAGGCGGTGGTGGCGCACGCCTGTGATCCCAGCACTTGGGAGGCAGAGGCAGGCGGGTTTCTGAGTTCGAGGCCAGTCTGGTCTACAGAGTAAGTTCCAGGGCAGTCAGGGCTATACAGAGAAACCCTGTCTTGAAAAACCAAATCCAAAAAAAAAAAAAAAAAGAGCACCTGCTGAACACTTAAGAGAACTGGGGGTCAGGGCCTGGCATGCATGGAAAAAGACATCCTGTGCAAGCTTGGATCCGCAGCTTGAAGGAGGGTGGAGACAGAAGGAGTGATGGGCTTTTCTGGCTTCCCGAACAGCTGAGAAAACTTAGGCTCCAGGGTCAGGGACAGACCCTGCCTCAAAGGAAGAATATGATAGGGAAGGATACTGACACCTTCTTCTTGTCACTCTGTGTACACATAAGTGTGCAGATATGTACACATGTGTGCATGGCCTTACACAGATACCTTCACAAACAAATTAATGACTCTTTTAAAAAGTCTTAATCAGATCGCTTTATTTTATTTTATGTATGAATGTTTTGCCTGCATGTATACACACAGTACATGTGTATTGGAAGTCAGAAGATAGTATTAGATCCCCTGGGTGCTGGGAAGTGAACACGGGTCCTCTGCAAAAGCAACAAGTGCTTTTAACCACTGAGTCATCTCTCCAGCCACCCTTGAATCTAAAAAAAAAGTTTCTTTCTTTTATTTGTATTGGTATTTTACCTGAATGTACCGTGTGTGTGTGTGTGTGTGTGTGTGTGTGTGTGTGTGTGTGTTTGGGTGTATGTGTTTGTGTGTATGTGTATCAATGCCTGAGGAGACCAAAAGAGAGTGTCAGATCCCCTAGAACTGTAATTACAGATGATTTTGAGCCCCTATGTGGATGCTGGGAATCAAACCCAAATCCTCTCCCTCTTCCCCAGCCTCTCCCTCTTCCTCTTATTCTCCCTCTCCATCTCCCTTCTGCTTTCTCTCACTCTCACTCCTTTCCCTTCTATCTTCCCCTTCTTCTATGCATGTATGTATGTATGTATGTATGAAACTGACCGTGGTAGCACATGCCTATAAACCAAACATTTGAGAACCTGGGACAGGAGCACAGATAATATGAGGCTAGCCTGGTCTTCTTACAAACCACAAAGAGTCTATGCCTTGCGTTCCCTTGTGTCCATCTGATCTCTCCTTCACTGCAATTTCTTAAAAGAGAGCCTAGGTTCTTCTTCTACATCTTGCAAGCCTGTCATCTCTACTCTTCAACACCATCCTCTCCATCATCTATGAACCACCATCTCTGTATGAGCCACTATCTCTCTATGAACTGTTCTGGATTAGGGATACAGGAAGGGGTTGAGGACTATATTCTGGTGAAGTCCAAACAGTTCATACAGAGATGATCTTGAGTAAAGGCACAGAGATGTTCATGTTGGACATGAAGGATTGATGGGCTATGGTCATGTTGTCTGAGGAATGACAAGTGACTTACAGAAGAAGGCAACCAGAAAGGTTTGATCCTTAGCACCATTTTGCAGCTTATGTCTGTAACTCTGGTTCCAGAGGATCCAATACTCCTTCTGGCCTTTGGAGGCACCAGGCCACCACGTGGTACACAAACAAAACACCTGAACACATAAAATTTAAAACAATAAAACCCATGGAAATGGAGCTGGGCCTATTCATCCTAGCATTAGAGGCAGGACGATGGAATGTTTAACAACAGTTTAAGAAAAAGTGAGACCCTGCCTCAAATTTTAAACATAATTAATTAATTAATTAATTAATGGAAATAAACAAAACGACTAGGAAGGAAAAATTGTCCATGAAACCGCAGTAAGTTCAGGTTGTAACAAATTGTCTCCAAATTTATGTAACAAATATCTCATAATTCATTTAGTTTTAGTTTTTTGAGAAAAGATCTCACTACCACCTTCTTTTTCCTTCCTTTCTTTCACTTCTTCCTCCCTTCTTCCTTTCTTTCTTTAAACAGAGCTTTATGTATGCCAGGATGATCTCAAACTTGCAATGTAGCCAAGGATGACCTTAAATGTGTATGTGTCTGTTGTGCATTGTGCATGCATGTTAGTGTATATGTATGTGTGTGTGTGTGTGTGTGTGTATAGGTGCATGCCTGCATACAGATACATGTGTGTGTATGCATGAATATAGACATGTGTAGACACGTGGAAGGGATCAGAGGTTTCTCAATTGGTGTCTACCTTTTGTCATCCTTTAGTTAGAGTCTCTCGTGGTGAACCCAGAGCCTGCCAACTCAACTGGACTAGCTGGCCACGGAGATTGAATGACCCTCGGGCCCTGCCTCCTCAGCGCTGAGATCACAGGTGTGTGTTGCTGCTCCTGGCTTTTTCACGAGTTCTGTGCCTTGAACATGGGTCCTCCTGCTTGCAGGCAAGCGCTTTACCAACTGAGCCACACCTATCTCTGGCCCAGACGTTGAACTCTGATTCTCCTGCCTTCACTGCTCACGTACAGGAATTACAGACATGCATCCCTAGGCCAAGTACTCCTCTTTTGCTTTGTTTTCTTAAGCTTGTGACGGTTCAAAGTTTTCTTACAACTCTTTTGTTTTAATTTTATTGAGCCGGTTTTACTACATGGCTTAGGTCAGCCTTGAACTTACAAGGCTTCTGCCTCAAACTCCTGAATGCTGAGATTATAGATATATGACCCTACCCACTGTCCTTGTGTCATTTTTTAATACATTTTACACATCGAACAAACATTTATAACAGTTTCCTCAAGTGAAACTAACTATTTTGTTTGTTTTGAAGACAGGGTTTCTCTGACAGAGCTGTCCTGGAACTTGCTCTTCAGACCAGGCTGGCCTCAAACCTGCCTGCCTGCCTCTGCCTCCCAGGTGCTAGGATTAAAGGCATGTGCTATCATCAGACACCAACTTTTAAAAGAGTCCTGCGAAGACTAGACTCTGTTGGCAAAATCAAATTTAAAAAAAAAATCCTTAAATTAAAAGAGATAATGAGCTGGGCAGTTGTGGCGCATGCCTTTAATCCCAGCACTTGGGAGGCAGAGGCAGAGAATTTGAAGCCAGCCTGGTCTACAGGGCGAGTTCTAGGACAGCCATGGCTACACAAAGAGACCCTGTCTTGAAAAACCAGTGGGGTAGGGGCAAGAAAAAAGGGATGAGAAGGCATTGCTGTGTGAGGCTGACCCACAGGAATATGGATTCTATAGAGCCCAGAACAATGGGCACAGAAAAAGCATCCAGCTGCATTCGCTGTTTTTTCCATATTTATTTGTTTGTTTACTCCTTGTATTATTGAAATCTAACCTATATGCTAAACATTCACTCTACAACTAACCAACAGCCCAATGTTATTTTGTTTTTGTTTTTGTTTGTTTGTTTGGTTGGTTTTTTGGTTTTTTGGATTTGGTTTTTTTGGAGACAGGGTTTCTCTGTATAGCCCTGGCTGTCCTGGAACTCACTCTATAGACCAGGCTGGCTCCGAACTCAGAAATCCACCTGCCTTTGCTCCCCAGAGTGCTGGGATTACAGACGTGTGCACCGCCGCCCAGCAACCCCAGAGTGCTGTAGGTTGGGTCCTGACTCAGTTTTGCTGGCAGGAGGAAGAGATGCACAGATAATATCTGGATTACACTTTCTTTTCTAACTGTTGCTTGGGTTGGTCTTAAACTCCTGAGGTTAAGCTACCCTTCTGCCTCAGTCTCCTGAGTAGCTTGCTGCATGGCATTAAGTGTTACTTTAATTTCTCAAATCCTATTTTTTTAAGGAATTGTTTATTTTATGTATATGAGTACATTACAACTGTCTTCAGACACACCAGAAGAGGGCATCGGATCCCATTACAGATGGTTGTCAGCCACCATGTGGTTGCTGGAAACTGAACTTAAGCCCTTTGGAAGAGCAGTCAGTGCTCTAACCACCGAGCCATCTCTCCAGCCCTCAAACCCTATTTTTAATGATGATTCTTAAATGCTTTAACCCACCTTGTAGCCCACCACCTGCCAGAGGTAGTGGAAAAGAAAGGATGGGGGTGGGGACCTGTTTAGAAAGGTTCTTTGGAACAGCTCTTGTCTGTATTGTCTAGAAATCGGCAGTTCAGTTCACAGGTTAGCAGGAAGCAGCAGCAGCTTGCAGCTTGATCCACTGGCAAACACTTAATGGATACACCAGCAGTCCAGTTTGGTAGAGTCGGGTTAGCAACAGTGGTGACATGACCTAGCAGAGACAGCCAGGCCTTAGCCTCTGCATGAGTCAGCAGGAGGGACCAGTAGGAACACCAGACATTCTCAGCTGTGCCTTTCTCAGGGAAGTGAAGATCATCGAAGACATGAGACCTGCAAGCGTTGCACAGCCTTGCCAAGCTGTTGTACCAGCAAGCCAAGCTCTGTCCCCATCACTGTCAAGTCCTATTATACCCTCTAAACATCACGTGTCCTCTACATGCCTTGCCTTAGCATGGCTCTTACCTCAGCTCATGCATCCAATCAGCCGGAGTCCTTGGAAGTGGCAAGAAACTGCAGTATAACACCAGAAGTTTTTTGGTGCATTTCTCTCTATGGGGTCCCGACAAATAAAACTCAACAATGTAAAGCAGACCAATACATGTGTGTTGTTAGCAAAGTCCTGTGTCTGCTTCAGCAAAATGTTCCTTCACACATCTGTCTTAGCCTTTCATACCTTGTCCACTTTAATGAAATGTTCCATCATGTGTTTGCCCTAGCAAAACACTATCTGACTTTCCAAAGAACCCTTAAGTTTGCACTTCACATAAGCTTACATTGTTTCTTTTTTTTAAGTTTATTGTTGCTATTAAGTAACTGGAAAATGGACATACTTTGTTTGACCACAACGTTCAAAAGGAGCTCACCCTTCATCTTGTGTTGAGACTTTGTGGTGGTGCTGAGAAAGGAAAGAAGTTGCATACCATTTCTAAAGATTTATTTATTATATGTAACTACACTCTAGCTGTCTTCAGACACCCCAGAAGAGGGCATCCAATCTCATTACAGATGGTTGTGAGTCACCATGTGGTTGCTGGGATTTGAACTCAAGATCTCCCAAAGAACAGTCAGTGCTCTTAACCGCTGAGCCATCTCACCAGCCAGCTTACATTGTTTCTAATAGTGACATAATTAACATCTTTAGAGTGAGATTTGTGTAGATTTCCAAGACCACCCCGTGACACAAATTTCTATACATTAAATTAAAAGAAACAGTTTTGTTTTTTGTTTGTTTGGCTGGATGGATGGTTGGTTGGTTGGTTGGTTGGTTGGCTGGCTGTCTGGTTGGTTGTTTGGCTGGTTGGTTGTTTGGGTGGTTGGTGTTCGGCTGGTTAGCTGACTATCTGTTTGGCTGGCTGGTTGGTTGGTTGGTTGGTTGGTTGGTTGGTTGGCTGGCTGGCTGGCTGGCTGGCTGGCTGGTTGGTTGGTTGGTTAGTTGGTTGGCTGGTTGGTTGGTTGGTTGGTTGGCTGTCTGGTTGGTTGGTTGGCTGGTTGGTTGTTTGGCTGGTTGGTTCGGCTGGTTAGCTGACTAGTTGTTTGGCTGACTGGCTGGTTGGTTGGTTGGTTGGTTGGTTGGTTGGTTGGTTGGTTGGTTGATTGGCTGGCTGGCTGGTTGGTTGGCTGGTTGGTTGGTTAGTTGGTTGGTTGGCTGGCTGGCTGGCTGGCTAGTTGGCTGGTTGGTTGCTGGTTGGTTGGTTGGTTGGTTGGCTGGTTGGTCGCCTGGTTTTTGTTGCTGTTGAGACAGGTTTTGTAATGTGGGCTGGTCTTGAACTCACCAGGTAAAACCCAAGCTGTCCTTGAATTTGTGACTGTAGTCCTACTTTTCCTCCCAAATGATGGAATTACAGGTATGTGCCATCACATACTAGACATGGGCCACCACTCCTGACAGGAATAGATCATAATAGATCATTTTTAAGGCTTTGTATGCATGTTACTAGGTTGTCCATGGGAAAAATTGAACCAAAGTATTACTAGTAGAATATTCTATAGGCCTTCAGTTTTTCAAAATCCTACTTCATTAGGGTTCTCAAAAGCTTCAACCTCCCTTCTAACCCACTGACCAGAGGTAGTAGAGAAAGGTTAAAAGGAAAAGGGGATCATGGACCTGTTTAGTTCTTTGTTGTTGTTGTTGTTGTTGTTGTTTATTTGTTTTTTGTTTTTTGGATTTGGTTTTTTGGAGACAGGGTTTCTCTGTATAGCCCTGGCTGTCCTGGAACTCACTCTGTAGACCAGGCTGGCCTCAAACTCAGAAATCCGCCTGCTTCTGCCTCCCAGAGTGCTGGGATTACAGGCGTGCACCACTACCACCCGGCTTAACCTGTTTAGTTCTTTAGGGACAATTCCATTCTTCATTGTCAAAATACCAGCAGTCCAGCTCAATTGCAAACACCAAACATGAATCAGTAACCGAGGCACGATTCAGCAGAAATCACAAGGTTCTGCCATATCAGTAGGAGAACTGGCCAGAATCAGCTGGAATATTATGAGAAGTTCTTTGGTGCCTTTGTCTCTACAAAGTGAAGACCAGCAAGGAAGTAAAACCATCTAAACATTGCACAGCCTCACAATGCAAGAGCAACCTCTCACTCACTGCTTATGGGGTTCCATTTATACTCTTTCTAATAATCATACACCCTGCCCTCTCAGGCATCCACTCCAGCAAAACATCACAGGCCCTCACACATTCCTGCTTCAGCAAAACATCCTCTCACAAGACAGCTTCCAAAACAACATGTGACACAACGGAGTTTCCAAAGAAATTAGAAATTTTCACTTACATATTCAATATTCATTTCCTCATATTTACATTTTAACCTTTATCAAATTCATGGGGGAAAGAGTAGCTCCCCAGGCTGGAAAGATGACTCAGCAGTTAAGAGCACTGACTGTGCCAGGCAGTGGTGGCGCACGCCTTTAATCCCAGCACTTGGGAGGCAGAGGCAGGCAGATTTCTGAGTTCAAGGCCAGCCTGGTCTACAGAGTGAGTTCCAGGACAGCCAGGGCTACACTGAGAAACTCTGCTCAAAAAAAAAAACAAACCAAACCAAACCAAAACAAAAAAGAGCACTGACTGCTCTTCCAGAGGTCCTGAGTTCAAATCCCAGCAACTATATGGTGCCTCACAATCTTCTGTAATGGGAGCCGATACCCTCTTCTGGTGTGTCTGAAGACAGCTACAGTGTATGAATATACATTAAATAAATAAATAAATAAATAAATAAATAAGAATAGCTCCCTGTTTTCACGGGGCTTTTCTGCTAATTGTTGTCTATTATCGCTCTAAACAGTTTTTTCCCCTTATTTTCAATCTTTCTCTATATCAGTTCGTCTTACATGGCCCCATGAGTTCTATATCAGGGCTCCTGTGGTTTTAGCCCCTGTTCAGAATGCTTCACTTTACTGTCTGGGAACTGAGTGTGAACTCTTTGGCCTGTTATGTAATACAGTGCAGCACAGCCTCCTCGCCCATCTCTGACCTCAGCTTCCACTTTCCTACACATACTGTAGGACTCAGTCCTGGTCACAGGATCATCATTATCTTCTAGAGCATGACTCATAGTTTCTCATCTCTTCGTCATCAGCCAGGGATGAAAAACTGCCACCAGCATGAAGCAGACCCTGCTAATTAATCATCCCATCCTTTCCCCACTAGCAGGGATACAATGTCTCAATGTACAGCCACAGGCTGCTCCTACCATAGAGTGAAGCAAGCACTTGAGGTGAAACTAACTTGCCAACTTTCCATGGTCCTTTCACCTAGTTGGCATTCACCCTAATGCCTCTTCTGGAATTTGTTGGTTGGGATTCATTTCAAATGCTCCTGAGAGACTAGATCTTTTAGGCTCAAACTCCAGCTTAGAAAATCTGTCCTGAGGTTGAACTCGAGTTAATCAACAGGCCAGCACCTAGTACGGTTTCCAGATAATTCCCGGCCCCCAACAAAATCCATATCTAGCACCAGTTTCCAGGTTATTCTGCAACAAATCTGCACCTCCAGGTTACTGCCCCTGACACTTAACGTCCTAATAACCACCAATCAGGAGGAAAACGGAAGTTAAGTTTATGGTTTGGCTCCCAGCACCAGCCAATTATGTTAAAGAACATAATGGCCGCCCAATCAGATGTGTGCCAGGCTAGATACCCCCTTCTTGTCTCTATAAATATTTGCCCGAAACTAGGCTCAGGGCTGCCCCCTCCCACTCTACTGTGTTAGAGACCATGATGTGGCCCAAGCTTGAGTTTGAATAAGGAGACTCTAGTGCAATTACATCAGAATTGGCTCCTTGGTGCTCTTTCCGGGTTCACGGGCGCTTTCTGGAACAACACTCCCTCCTGTTCATATTCCACTCACCGCCTCCAGTTCTCTAAACATACTGCACAGCTCCTGCACTTCTGACATCACTGTGCCTTAGAAGAAAATGAAAACTGCACATTGTCTCATGTGTGTCTTAAAACAGGAAGAATAATAACATCTCAGGTTCTGGAGCAAGACTACGTGAGATTGACACTGGACCTGTCATCCACTTGTGAGCTCTTGAACAAGTAACTTAATATCTTTAACCATCAGAATCATCTTCTATACAATGACAGAATGATGACACCTAGTACAGAAAGTTGTGAAGATTAAAAGAAAAAAAATGTTACCCAAGTAACACATACACACACACACACACACACACACTTAAAAATAAAAATAGGGGCCAGGCATGGTGGCAGACACCTTAAATCCCATCACTTGGGAAGCAGAAACAGGTGGATGTCCATGACCTCCAAGCCAGCCTGGTGTACATAGCAAATTCCAGGCCAATCAGAGCTGCATTATAAACATGTCTGGACTCAAAAGACATAAATAAATAAATAAATAAATAAATAAATAAATAAATAAATAAATATTAAAATAGGAGCTGGAAAATTGTCTGTGAGGTTAAGAGCATTAGCTGTTCCTCCACAGGACCTGAGTTCAATTTCCAGCAGCCGTGAACCCAGCACCCACAGATTAGAGCTTAATCACAGAATTAAAGTATGAGAACCCAGCCATGCAAGAAAGCTGACAGATAACCAGGCATGAGTGGTCTGGGGTGTGGCTCACATTGTGCTCAAGGCCCTGGGTTCTACCCCAGTACTAAAAAGATACTGATACATGCTAGAGCATGAATGAACTTTGCAACGTACGCCGAGCAAAATAAGTTACTAAAGCCAAACTAAATATCCAGACCTTGTCTCAAGCAACAACAACAAAAGAAAACTCTAAATAAATAAATAAAATAAAAAATGTTAAGGAAAAGAAAAATGTTACTTATATTGTCGTTCATCCTTATCTCCCACAGAATGCCTAAGGAATCTTCATTTAAAAAAAAAGATTTTTCAGGAGGGAACTGTATTTGATACAGCCTTAAATGCAAAGTTGCAAGTATTTAAATAAGCCATCTAAAAATAATAGGTTACAATTTGCACAAACTATAATTTGCACAAATCAGGAAATGATAATTTATTGATTCCTCTACAGATATTCCAAGAATAGATTAAACCTTGCTAAAACCAGAAGTGCCATCATGAAAAGATAGCACAAGGCAATCACCTAGCGTGTGCAAGGCGCTCAGTTCAGGCGTGGATTCCCAGAGCTGGAAATGAACGAGGCCAGGGAGTAAACGTGGGATCGGAGCAGCTGAAAATGCCGTTTGCAGCAAGTGCTGAACGACCATCTGCGAGCAGTGCAGTTAGACTTGTATTTTTCTGTGCTAAATGGAATTATTGCTTTTATAATAACAAACAAGACAGGTGGTTTGTTTAGTTTTTGAGTTTTGGCATTTTAGAGGCAAGGCTTCATTGTTTGTTTTGAGGCAGGCCTGTAGCCCTGGCTGTCTTGGAGCTTGCTAGGTAGAACATAGCTAGCCTAGACGTTGTCACTTCTAAATACTGGGATCTCAGCCTTTGCCACCAAATGAGGCTGATGAAAAATATTTAGTTTTTTTGAAGATTCATGAAGGCCAGGGTTGAGTTAGCTCAATTTTATTGAGGTCACCCTGTAATCTTTTCCTATTCATGAATAAAGTAGAACGATTTTGACCTTGTGGTCATATGCTTAGAACATAATGAAGATGCAAAGTACAGAAGGAACGGAAGAGACACTGGGCCTGTAATTAAACCGTGACTCACCAGCTGCCTAAGGAGACCATCACACAAGTGCAAAGGGTGCGCTCCCAGGAATGGATGAGGCCATGCTGAGTGTCAGGGAGCAGAATCCCTACAGCTGCTGAAGTGCACAGCTGCTTTCAGAAGTGCTTGCACTAGCACTGAACCGGGAGTGACCCGTAGTCACGCCCTTCCCAGCACTGAAGGTGCCCCCTTTTTCCCTATGCCAGTCAAAGCAGTAAACATGGATCTTAATGCTCCACTCTTTTGTTACTACAGACTATCAATTCCCTAAGATTATTGACTATTTCTACTTATTCATTTACAAGTTTTCTATTTGTAAGCCTGGAACTTTCCATGTAGACCAGGCTGACCTCAAACTCACAGAGACCCATCTGTTTCTGCCTACTAAGTGTTGGGATTAAAGGCGTGTGTTACAATGCCTGCTTATAATACTTTTTGAGATTTATTTTATAATTTATTTGAATGTATATGTCATTTGTGTGTGTGTGTGTGTGTGTGTGTGTGTGAGGGGTGACTTTGGAGGCCAGAAAAGAGCATGCCCAGGAGTTAAAAGTTATAAGTAGTTTTGAGCCGCTTAACCTGGTGCTGGGAATGAACCCCGGTCCTCTGCCTGAGCAGCAAGCTCTCCTAACCACTTAACTTGTTGATTCCTGTACTTTAAAGAGTAATCACCTTAACCCTTTATTTCTCATATATGATGCTAATATTTTTCTACTTATCATTTGTTTTAGTGGTTTGCTATAATACCTATATATAAATATAAATATATATGTATATAGCTATATATAGGTATATATAAATATATATTTATATAAATGTATGTTTATATAAATAGAAAACACATTTGCTTTTATAATATATAAATATAAAACGTATATAAATATAAAACATATTTGATTTTTATGAGGTAAAATCTATTATTACTTTCCTTAATAATTTTCTTTTGCTTTTATTATCAGAATTCTTCTCTGTACATGAAGGATAGTAGAGACTTACATTTTTTGATGCTAAAATTTCTTCCTTGGGGGAGGTGTTACAACATCTACTGCTTTTCCCAGAGTCCCAAACCAAGTACAATTCTACAAGAGTTTTCTCTGGAAAACCAATAAGTTTATTGGGCTCCCTGCAGAGTTGAGAGTAAGTAGGATGACTTACAAAGGTGTGGTTGCTTCTTTCCCAAAAAGGCCACACCTGAAAAGCCATTCCACAGGCGAGATGAGCGCTTCCGTGTGACTGCATAGATGGACACTGTCCCCTAGTCTGTCTGGCCTATCTTCTCTGCCACACCCTCAGGTTTCATGCAATTAAAGCAAAGTTGCATAAAGCAGGTGGCAGGGAGTGGCTGGATCCTCAGATGAGAGTCTTATGACCATCCCCACCATCACTCTATAAGGGGATAATATAAACAGTCAACCAGACCAGCTAGAATAATCCTCCTATAAGGGAATACACCTAAAGAAGATAGTTGTTTGGCTCAGGGGATAGTCAAACATACAATTTTCTTCTAGTGTTTCATTTAGTTTTGTTTTTTTGTTTGTTTGTTTTTTTTGTTTGTTTGTTTTTCTTCAAGACAGGGTTTCTCTGTGTAGCCCTGGCTGTCCTGGAACTCACTTTGTAGACCAGACTGGCCTCAAACTCAGAAATCTGCCTGCCTCTGCCTCCCAAGTGCTGGGATTAAAGGCGTGTACCACCACCGCCTGGCCTAGTTTTTAATTTCTTAAAATTTCATTTCTTTATTAAATTCTTGAGGCCATCTAGAATTTATTTTGAAGTAACTACTAAAATTGTGTCTTCAGACACATTTAGAAGGGCTGAAGAGACATTTCAGTAGCTAAGAGAACTGGCTATTCTCCCAGAGGACCTGGTTCAATTCTTAGCACCTATATGGCGGCTTACAACCGTCTAGGAGATCCAACACCATCTTCCAGCCTCAGCACCAAGCGCAAAGAGTACACAGATATCCATGAAGGCAAAACATCCATTCACATAAAAGTGAATGAAAAAAAGAAATGAAAAGGAAAGGTAAGGACATGGGCTAGATAGTCCAGGGTAGAGGGTGGGGCATGCCAGCCAGACCCTGTAACAGGTAGGGACTGAGGAATGCTGGGAGAACCTGGAGGCCAGGTCATCTAATATGTTAGATAGGCACCTCAGCCATTTATCCCATATTTGAAACTTAACAAAAATAAAATATTAAAACAAACAAACTGACATTTAGAACCTTTGGCATTGCAACAGATGCTACATTAAAATAATAATAATAATAATTATAATAATAATAATAGTTATTATTATTATATTATTAGTATATATAATATACTAAGTGTATTAGTATATATAATATACTAACTATATTATTATTATACTAAGTGTCCAAGAGATAACAGCAAATTTTCCTCATCAACCATTTTAACCCTTCTTCAGCCAGGCATGGTGAGACATGCCTTTAATCCCAGCACTCAGGAGGCAGAGGCAGGCTGTTCTCTGTGAGTCCCAGGCCAGCCAGGTCTGCATAGCAAGTTCTAGGCCAGCCAGAGCTACATTATGAGACCCTGTAATAAAACAAAACAAACTGGTTCTTCAGAGTTAGTTCATTTTAAATGGTGTGACCTACGCAAAATCTCCTTTAGGGTTGGAGAGATGAGTCAGCTGTTAAGAGCATTTATTCTAGTAAATGCCTGGGGTTCAATTCCCAGCACTCACATGACAGCTCAAAACTTCACAATTCTAGTTCCACAAGGATCCAACACCCTCTATGGACAGTAGGCATGCATGTGGTACACATACACACATGCAGGCAAAACACCCACAAACTTAAAGAAATCTAAACAGAGTAGGTTCTACAAAACTTACGTTAATAGTTTTATTTTAGGAAAAGTATCCTTCTAATAGTCCTATATTATTTGATATCTCTCAAAATGTACAGTTGCTTTGATATCAAATTCTGGGATTGCTTTTTAAAATGAAAATATAAAGTATGTCCTTCATTGCTTGAGAGGGTGATGCCCATGTCAGTTAGAGCTTAAATTTCACCTTTTTGTGACTGAAAGGGAACAAAAGCCTCTCTTTATGACTCATGGGGTATGAATCACAAAGCGGTTACTGAATGATTAAGTAGAGTTCAAATGCCAAGGGGGTGAAGTCAAAATCCTACTGAGGTAGAAACCAGAAACCCTGGTTTCATTGCCCCTCCTAATTCGCTTACCCCGTTTCCTTAAACTAATCTCTCACAATGTCTGCACCTGTTTGCCAGTGCATTAAGCAAAGATCTCATTTGATTTGTTAGAAGCTGCATGCTTATGAGTTGCCTGCCATATTAAAATACTAAAAGCATCTTGAAGTTCAAAGCTCAAGGACAGGGTCAGCAATTCCAATCATCAGCAAGTAGGGAGACTTCAATGCTTTCCCTAATTAGGAAGACTCCTTTTTAAGATTCCACCATTATTTCGATGCTTGAAAGTTCTGAGGCCTACTGAGGATAGCAGAGGGAATGGTTTAGGAGTCACAGATGTGCCAAATTACCGCATATCAGACTGAAACAATAATTCGTTTTCCAAAAACCTCTTAACACCTATGATATCTATCTATCTATCTATCTATCTATCTATCTATCTATCTATCTATTTATCTAATGTATGTGAGTACACTGTATCTGTCTTCAGACACACCAGAAGGGGGCATCGGACCCCATTACGGATGGTTGTGAGCCACCATGTGGTTGCTGGGAATTGAACTCAGGGCCTCTGGAAGAGCAGTCAGTGCTCTTAACTGCTGAGTCATCTCTCCAGCCCTGTAACAAGTCTCTTATCTCTCCTAATATTTCAGCTTTAAAAAAAAATAAAAATAAAAAAAGATTGATTTATTTATTATGCATACAATGTTCTGTCTGCATGTATGCCTACACACCAGAAGAGGGTACCAGATCTCATTATAGATGGTTGTGAGCTGCCATGTGGTTTCTGGGAATTGAACTCAGGACCTCTGGAAGAGCAGCCAGTGCTCTCAACCTCTGAGCCATATCTCCAGCCCAATATTTCAGTTTTTGTGAGATGCTAATGTGTATATATACTTATACAACTGCTCACAAGAAGATGTACTTATGTAACTTTGCCCACTGCCATCCAAATCTGTAGACTAACAATGATGCAGGCAGCCACAAGTCTATCCTGAGCCTTCCTGTGGCATATTAATGATAAGGATAGAGTAACCAGCAAATGTATTATAACTATCTGTGATTATAGGCTCGGTATCCAGCTGCAGCGTCACATGCTTATAACCCCAGAATTCTGGAGGCAGAAGCAGAAGATCATGAGTTTGAGGACAGCCTAGAATACTTGGCCAAAAAAAAAAAAAAAAAAAAAAAAAAAAAAAAAAAGATTCTGCATTCACAGGTGACACGAAATTGTCTAATTCTGCCAGGCTCTAAAATACAAATGTCCTCTCAGGCTCTAAAATACAAATGTCCTAGACTAGTTTAATCAGAAAAGGCTTTGCTTAGTCACCCATTCGGCAACTTTTTGAGTATGGAGGAAAACGACTAGGTTAAATTGTGTGAAATTGCAAAAAATAGTAGTTTCAGGTGGCTCAACCTAAGAAAGTTACACAGATCCTTAGAAAGGGAAAAAATGTAAGCAAAAGGACTGAGATGCTGGGGTGCAACTTCATGGTACATCGCATCCAGGAAGCCCTGAGTGGGCCTCCAGCATCAACGCCGACAGGCGGTCGTGCAGACAGGTAAGCAAGAAAGGAGAGAAAAAGACTACAGATCACAGAATGTTTACAAGGGCAACTTTGAAGAGATTCAAAGGAATGAAAGAAGAAAGAAAAAGTTAAAATTGGGAAGAGAGAAAGGAGTATATAAAAACAAAAAGGAGACGTGGAGACATGATTCAAAGATTAAAGAACACTGAATGGGGCTGGAGGAGTGGCTCAGTGGTTAAGAGTGTTAACTGTTCTTCAGGAGGTCCTGAGTTCAATTTCCAGCAACCACATGGTAGCTCACAACCATCTGTAATGGGATCAAATGCCCTCTTCTGCTGTGTCTGAAGATAGCTACAGTGTACTCACATACATAAAATAAATAAATAAATTTAAAAGAGAGAGGGAGAGAGAGAGAGAGAGAGAGAGAGAGAGAGAGCGCACTGACTTTTCTGGAGGACCTGGGTTCGATTCCCAGTACCCACGCAGCAGCTCTAACTGTCTATAACTTCTGTTCCTAGGGATTCAAGCACCCACTTTTAGAATCTACATGTATAGTACAAAGACATATATAAAGGCAAAATGTTCATAAACATAAGATTTTTAAATTTAATCCAGGCAGTGATGGGCATACCTTTAGTCCCAGTACTCAGAAGAGAAAGGCAGGTTGATCTCTGAGTTCAAGGCCAGCTTGATTTACAACGCAAGTTCTAGGACATACAAGTCTAAACAGAGAAGCCTTCTCTCACAAGGCAAACCAAAATAAAACAAAGCTTTAAGTACATAACAAAAAAAAAAAAGGACTTTTATCACAGTTTGTCATAGAGCTTGTCACTGTGTATGTGGACCTTGCATTGTTTACAGCTGCAATCAGTTCATTTCTCATCCCTCAGTTCTCATCGTAAGCTTACTGCCTGCTCCACCATTTCCTTCCCTTTGGTTGGTTGTTGGTTGCTTGTTTTCACTGCGTCTCAGGGTTGTTTTGGTGTTTTGTTTTGTTTTTTAAGACAAAACCTCACAGTGTGGCCCTGACTGGCCTAGAACTAGATATGTAGACCAGGCTGGCCTTGAACTCAGAGATCTGCCTGCCTTTGCCTCTCTAGTGTTGAAGTTAAAAGCCTACACTACCATGCCTGTCCCAAAGGTAATTTATTTTTGGAGGAGGGTTTTTGAGACAGAGTTTCTCTGTGTAGCCTTGGCTATCCTGGAACTCATTCTATAGACCAGGCTGGCCTCAAACTCAGAGATCTGCCTGCCTCTGCCTCCTGGGTGCTGGAACTAAAGTGTGCACCACCACTGCCCAACTGACATTGTTCTTAAAACTGACAAACAATATGCTCTGTATTTTTAAATTCTAAATTCTTAAAAGGAAAGATAAGTCTTTTTGCAAAAAGTAATATTCAAGAAGTTGAAGAGCTTAAAAAAAAGTAGAAATTCTTAATTATGCCGGATATAGTGGTGCTTGCCTATAACCCCAGCACTCATCCAGGACAGGAAAACGACTCTGGTGCTAAAGGCCAGTTTTGGATACACAGTAAAATCCTATGTCAAAAAAAGAAAAAAGGCTGGGCAGTGGTGGCACACGCCTTTAATCCCAGCAGTTTAGAATAGTTCCTGATAGGGACTGAGTGCTGTAGTGTGGATACTAAATGTGAATCTGAAATGTCCTCCATAGGTCTGGGCATTAAGAGCTGGGATCCAGCTGGGTGGTGGTGGCGCACACCTGTAATCCCAGCACTCTGGGAGGCAGAGGCAGGTGGATTTCTGAGTTCGAGGCCAGCCTGGTCTACAGAGTGAGTTCCAGGACAGCCAGGACTACACAGAGAAACCCTGTCTGGGGAGGGGGAAGAAAGAAAGGAAGGAAGGAAGGAAGGAAGGAAGGAAGGAAGGAAGGAAGGAAGGAAGGAAAAAGAAAGAAAGAAAGAAAGAAAGAAAGAAAGAAAGAAAGAAAGAAAGAAAGAAAGAAAGAAAGAAAGAAGAAAAGAAAGAAAGAAAGAATTCCCAAGTTACAAAAAAGTTGGTGATTTAAAACTATCCAGACTGGGAAGAATAAAAAGTACACTCTATATTTCAGTATTTGAGATCTTGGAGACAGGATATCAGGTGAAATAACACAGGTCTAAATAAGAGGGAACATTTACATTTTTGTTTGTACATTTCCTGGGAGCACTGTCACGTGACATGCATTCTTTTCTCTCTGTGTGCATGTGCACATGTGTGTGTATGCATGTGTCCTTCCAGCAGCAGCAGCATTATTACACTGTGCAGCCTTGTTGCCCAGGCTGGGTTCAAGCTCATGATCCTCCTGCCTCCGCTTCCAGATTAGCTGAGATTACAGGTGCTTGCTATGTTCTTCCTGCTTCACCTTATTGGTGCTGAGACTAGAACCCAGTGCCTTGCAAAAGCAGACCAGAGCTCTGCCAGTGAGCTGCACTTGTCACCCGTGCTAGCACATCAACGGTGTCAGTTATAGGCAGAAATGCACGATTTGTTTCATTTTCTATAGGTGTCATATATGGAAAGTATGATTTTGCAAATGATTCTGCCTAAACTTAGCATGAAAAAAAAGGAAAGCTCGTTTGGCATACTATGTTTACTTGAACATGTGTTTACAAAACAAGCCAGAAAAGTTGCATGGTAGACACCTGTAATACCAGTTCTGAGAGGGTAAGCAGGAGAAACAAGATAGGAACAGAAGGCCGAGCAGGGCTGTACCCTGAGACGCAGTGAAAACAAGCAACCAACAACCAACCAAAGGGAAGGAAATGGTGGAGCAGGCAGTAAGCTTACGATGAGAACTGAGGGATGAGAAATGAACTGATTGCAGCTGTAAACAATGCAAGGTCCACATACACAGTGACAAGCTCTATGACAAACTGTGATAAAAGTCCTTGTCACAGGAACCTGGGGGAGCTCAGAACCACACCATTTCAGGCTCCTAGGTGCCTTGAAAGGACTATTGGAATTTTTTCTTTTATCAGAACATATAGCTCTCATCACGGCTCATGAGAGGAAACAGATGACATTTTCCAGGGTTCTTGATTTTACTGAAGTATTTTGCTATTTATAAAGACAGTTCTTCAATGGTGGAATTAAATCTAAACTCAATCAAAAGTTTTCCAAAGGGCTCCCGGCAAACATTTAAAATAGAGTCTATGCAATAACTCTTGAGAAATACCTTCACTAGGATACATAATTTACATTGAGGAGTAGGAGTTGTTTCTTTTCTGCTTACTGATTTTACTGGGATAAATTAAAACGGCAGCCAATTGCTGTTGAAATGTCAAGGCTAAATGTCACCGTAACCTAAGTTCAGTTCCTCTCCTATCCCAGAGCTACAGTCAGCCGCGTGTCTCTAAGGACCGGAATGTGACTTTACATGGAAGCGCTTCATGACCATGACCTAAAGCCTTCCGTCACAGCCCTTGAGTCCATCCTCAAGCCCACACAGGAGCCGGTTTCCATTTCATTCTTGAATTCACATAGGTAAGTGGGTAGGTGTGTATGTGCTCAAACCCAGAGATGCGTTCACACACCATCCAAGCCCATTAATCTCATCGCTCTCTTTTGCTCTTTTTTTCTTATTTCCTTTGAAATTAAACAATTCTTTACCCATTTTCCTTCATTGCTTAATAGTTCAAAGACAGTACTGGAGAGACTCCAGAACCTGGCTCCTGTGCATCCACGTCTCCTTGCTTCAATATCCTTCCGTGTGAAATGAAAATGAGAGTCTCTGGCCCAACCTCACAGATGGCCAGAGAAATGCTATCTGGAAGAGAACGTAAAATACTTTAGGATAGCCGGGCGGTGGTGGTGCACGCCTGTAATCCCAACACTCTGGGAGGCAGAGGCAGGCGGATTTCTGAGTTTGAGGCCAGCCTGGTCTACAGAGTGAGTTCCAGGACAGCCAGGGCTATACAGAGAAACCCTGTCTGGGGACGGGGGGGGGGGGGGGGGACCCAAATCCAAAAAAAAAAGGAAAAGAAAATACTTTAGGATAAATAAAAGTATAAGGATATTGTGATTATTATTATTATTATTAATAATAATAATAAAAGAAATCAAATGCAGAAAGTAAGTAAATAACAGAGCAAATCAGGAATCTGCTACTAGCTCTCCCCCCTTCTCTCCTTCTCCCCTCTTCCCCTTCCCCCGCCTCTCCTAACCTCAGAATATCTTTCAGTTTTGCAGTGGTTGTGTATGTGTCCTGCCAAGTGCTATACCAGTCTTAGGGCCCATATCAAAAGGAAACATGCGGCTTGTAAGTCACCACTGACAAACAATCTGGTCTGTTCTGACTTCCCTCACATCATAGCCAGTCTATAAATGCTGGTATTTGATGTGAGCACAAAGCCTCCTTTGTTCCGGCCCAAATTTCCAGCTATGTGGGTAGGCTCCTTCTACCAAGGAATGCTATCAGATTCCCTTCTGCTGACTTCACAGCAGGGAGCTTCTCACTTTTAGCCTCTCCCTAAAACAGCCTGAAGCTAGCAGCAAGCACAAGACCTTCCCTCCACAGCTCGAGCGAGCCGGGTGGAAGCCCAGCACCAGCTGAGACGTAATTAGCATTTCTCACTTCCTTTAAAGACTAGTGGTTCCCGATGGGGGATCCCTACTCTCAGGAGTTGTTGGACAACGAAAACTGGATTAGAGTGGAGGTTGGGCGGTCAAAGTTGGGTGGGTAGAGAGGTGAGGATTGGTATGGGAGGAGCTGGAGGAGAGGTGAATATGATCAAACTACAAGTATGAAATTCTCAAAGAATTAATAAACTGCTATGGCTGGGTGGTGTTGGTGCACGGCTTTAATCCCAGCACTAGGGAGGCAGAGCCAGGTGGATCTCTGAGTTAGAAGAGACCAACCTGGTCTGCATAGTGAGTTGCAGAACAGCCAGGGCTAACAGAGACACCCTTTCCTGAACACACACACACACACACACACACACACACACTAAATAAAAGTGTGAAGCATTTCTACCTAACAATAAATAGCTGCCACCTATCAAAATGCACTAACTATAATAACCGGGAGGGGCCTTTTCTGAGTACTGGGAAGGAAGAAAGGAAATCTGCCCTTGCCCTATAGAACTCGACAGTTCTGCATTCTTAGATAAGGATCTCAGAAAGATCCAGTTCTCCCAAAAGCAAAACGGTGTTTATCCTTCTCTTCCCAGGGCTTCCAACCATAGATTGACTAAATGAGCAGAAGAATGGGTCTCTTGAGAAAGATATTTCTGATTCCTGTGCTCAACCATAAGGTATTTCTAGCTTCTCCACAGTCTGACCTCCACTGCTTAAATAAGGTGAAAGAGCAGACTCTGTTTTCCAGACCGCTTCAACCTCTCGGGCGTGGGACTCAGATAAGAGTTTGGAAGGAAACAAAAACAATGTCAGCAAAACGTATGGAAATTTTTACTTGGCCTCATTAAGCAGAATAAACTAGATAATAGCCTTTCGGGGGAAGAAAACAAATTTGGTGTAAAGTGGATTAGCTGAAGACTAGAAAGGAGTGGGAATGGTGTGTCATTTTGCTCTGTTTCAGCTGTATGAAGTACCAGGCTACTCTGGCCAAAGAGCAGAACATTAATAGCGTTCCCAAGAGTAACCAAACACGCTGTTTGGATACAAAGGGTGTGGTGATACACCATCCTCCTATCTTCTCACACAATGAGCTCCGGGCCTCTTGAATTATTTCTAGTTATATCTTTCACACAACATTTTGAAATCAAGAAATTTTCAAAATTTAGCTTCATCTCATGACAGTGAAGGGTTATTGTTCTTGCTGTTTCTGAACAAAGAGAGAGAAAAGAAAGAAAAACTCAACAAAAAGTTCAAGATTTAAGATTACTTGTTCAAGAAGGGTGAACTTCTTAGCTGTCCCAGGTAGCTATGACCAAAGATACCTAATAAAAGCAGAAATATGCTGAGAACACAATTTGTCACATTTTGTTTAAATTTACATACTGACATTAACCTAGTAGTATCACAAGTATTCATCCACTGGAGTTTTATTAGTTAGCCGAATGATATCATCATTTGTCAAATAGCTTCTGGGAATTTCCGCAGTAAACCCGAGGGGGCGGGGGGGGGGGGGGGAAATGAAAGTAAAAGAGGTGAAACCTTGCATTGTTACGGGAAACAATTTTGACTCGGAGACCTATTGAAAGTATTTTGTAGACAACCCAGACCTGGTGAAACACATCTGAGAACTTTGTAATTGTTTTTACTTAATATTTGGTCACGAGGGAACCGACGGTAACCTCGAGAACCCAAGCGTTGGGTCTAAGTTCAAAACTCCGGTGGCGCCTAGGGCGCTCTGTGAGGCCGCCAAAGTGTGATCGTCCGGGTGGCAGTCGCGTAGGGCTGGGGACCGAGAGCCGGAGGAGGAGCGCTGCCAGGTGACCCGCCTCTCCTCCCTGTGCTGCAGCGGTGGGAGTGGCTCCAGCACACAAGCAGGGCCCCCGTGCGGCTCACGTTCCCCGAGCGCCCCTGCGCGGATCCTAGGGGCTCTCCCGCGCGCCGGTGTCGCCTTGGAGCCGCGAAGAGCTAGGCTCCAAACTGTCGCCGAGATCCAGACACGTCTGCGACACAGGGCCAGGCCACCTCGGGGACAAGCAGATAATTCGGCTCCCGCCCAGGGGCTGCCGGAACATGTGCCCGGGGACACAGGTGCGGTTCCGGAGTCAGGCGGAGCAGGGAGGAGTGGGAGAGTCATCCAGAGACAATGTCTCGACCGTGACATTCCAGCACCTAGCTGCCTGTCTGCGCGGGCGAGAGTCCCGTCTGCCTGGGCCACTTTCCGAACTCTCCTCCGCAGATTCCCGGGAGCACCTTTTGTTCCCAGGCGCTCCGGGGGTGCCACCTGCCCGGAGCGTCTTGGGTCCCAGAGATTAAAAGCGGCGCGTGGGGTACAACAGGTCGTTGACTCAATTCCGACTAAAACCCAACCAGCTGAGACTCGGGCTGCTTCTTTTCTTTTTCTAATGTGTCTTTGTCATTTTTCTTTTAGTTTGTTTGACAGTTGCTAGACTATGTTTCCACTTCTGATCGTACTCAGCCAGCTGCCCAGACTTACCCTCGCACTTCCTCCTTGTACGAGAAACCTAAAGGATTCCGAACATGTCCCAGAAGAAGGTAAGTATGCATGGCTGCCGATTGGGGGAAAACCCTTCTGAAACCAGAAGCGGTCTACTGTATAGATCTCAAGCCAAAGTGTGATAGGGGAAATTACACGCCCCCTTCAACCACAGAGCAAAAGCATATCCTTTGCTCTAATTTGTGGCTTTCTTGTTTAGAGTTGTGGGTTTTTAACTATAATATGTACAAACGTATCTCCCTTAGTAAGCAGATGTTTAACACCTGGTTTGTGGTTAACTGAATTGAAAGCCTATTTCGAAGTCCGACAGTCCGTGAGTTGCCTTTTCCTAGATGAAGCTGTGTGTTAGTTATAAAGAGCAAGGCTTGGAAAGACTGACAGGGAGGCCAGACTCTTGTCAGGACTTGTTTGTGCACCGCTGGGAGTCTCCATATAGGCAAGGGCTCCACCGCTGAGCCACATCCTGTCCCCTAGTCTGGATTTGTGAGATCCCGAGCAAGAAACTCTAGCCCCATAGTCTTAACCGACTTCCTCGGTAGAATGGTGGAACAGGAAGGCAAGATGACCCTTCTGGTCATTGTTCCAAACGTTGTGTAGATAAAGGCAGATGCTTGAGAGATTAAGTGTAGCTTGCTGGCCCAGAATTTTCGGTTACAGGTCACAAACGAATTGGTTCCTGCTTCCATTTTAAAAGCCTAACCTAGCAAAACCAGAAGTGAGGGGGGGAAAAAAAAGTCCTAGCTCTCCGCATCCTTCTCCCTAGTCATTAGGTTTTGTCACCGTCACCAGCACCAGCACCGTGGATTTACTCAGCTCACACATTCCTGTCCTTTATTATCCCTTACCCCCTTTATCAGATCCAGTTCTCAGTTCCTTTTCACTTGAGTAGGATCTGTTACTAATACTCCTGACAGACTTATTAATGATTGATGAAGTGTGCTCCCTCACTCTGTGTGTGTGTGTGTGTGTGTGTGTGTGTGTCTTAGGAAAGGGCAATACTTTGTCCTAAAGGACTCTCATTATAATGGCAAAGTTCTAGCCAATTGGATAGACAAATTTGAAACAGAGAGAGGTTGTTAGAATGAAAGGGATCCTTGTGTTTCCCAAGCCACCCACTATCCGTAAGCCCACCTGTAGTAATGGTCCATGCTCGGGTAAGACACAGATACTGCTCTCTGGGATGGTTGTGAGTGCATTCATCCACATGCCAGGCATTGGAGTTACTGTCACAAACATCATAAAATAATCCAGAAGTCAGAGCCAAGTGCAGAGGGCGACAGCTGTTTAAGGGAAATGAAAACGAGTCAGGAGCCATGCCTAAGTACACATTGTGTGTCAGGCCCTCTGCTGGCTGCTAGAGACAGAGAAAGGACTATCAGTCTTGTCTTAAGAGGAGCTTTCGCTCTGCTGGTCCAGGTGGGGTAAACAGATACTCTCAGTAAGCTCAGTAACAGAAGAAGGAACGGAAGGGAGGCCCCTGACCCTGAAACACGCGGAAAGAGTAAGCAGCAGCTGCTCGTGCTCGAACTGTGGGAGACGCAGGCAGAGCTTCCCATCTGCAAGTGAGACCAGATACACAGGAATGCTGAAGGCACACTATCGCCCACCCCCCAGCTCCCACCCCTCCACCCCTACAGATGCCTGAAGCCTCAGATAGTACTGAAACCTATGGATAAACCTGGCACACAACCAGACATCTGTTCAAAACGGCTAACGGACAGGTAGTGCAAACACTGTGGATGCTGTGAACGAATGGTTGATTTGGATTCTGGACAGAACTAAATGGACAGGACAGGAGTTTTTATCATGTTACTCGGGATGCCGTGTGATTCTTCCATTCCATATGTTCAGGCATTGGATGGCCTAGGGTAACTGAAACCATACAAAGTAAGATTGCAAATCTGGAAGTAATTATTACTGAAACAGGGTGGGGGAAGGGAGCTCCCAGAGAGGTCTGCTGAAACTCTTAGGACACTGTTGAAACAGAAGGATCTCATTTAGGAAACAGAAGAGAAGAGTGGCATATCTTAGTAGTGCATTGGTAACAATGGACTGAACGGACAGGCAGCCTCTTAGGAGCATTCAGGACAAGAGAGACACAAGCTCAAAAGCCGCGCATCTGACCCTGCCTGCTACACACACAGTGGTTAAAGGGAAGGAAGGCAGCAGCTCTCACTGGGGGCCCTGGGCATCCCAGGGAAGTTTGCTGCTTTCCAAATAGAAGCAAACTTGACTGTGTTTCTCCTGAGAGCATGAGGAAAGCAGGGGGAAACGGAGCTGGCCTTGAAGGTTATATGAACGGTTAGGAACTGACAGGGCGGATGCTTTCATACTCAGAGACCTGGCGAACTGCAGATCCAGGAAAGCACATTTATGTGAAGGTCAATTACAATGTAATGATTAATCATAGGTTATATTCGTGACATTATCATAAATATTTCAGGAGAAGTAAAAATGTTTATAGCTCCTTTTCTTTTGTTTTCTAATTAAAAGTAGTTTTAATAGCTGGGTGTGGTAGCATACAACTATAATCCCAGCACTTGGGGGAATCTTTATGGGTTCAAAGTCAGCCTTGGGTACTTGGTAAGTTCCAGGCTAGCTTAGGACACAGAGAAGCACCCTATCCAGAAAGAAAAGTAGCTTTGCTGGGTCTCAGGGTAGGGTGGGTGGGTATTCATGAGTCAGATGATAGACTGACTATGAGGAAGTTGGTAATGGTTCTTTTACTTGCTTTGTTTTGTTTTGTTTCGCAAAGTAAAATATGTCTTATTCTATAGCCCAGGCTATCCCCTACACATGGTAGCCCATCTCTGCCTCAGCCTTCTGAGAACTGAGATTGGGGTATGAGCCACCATGCTTGGTTGGCACTGTCTCTTAATGTAAAATGTAAGAATCTCAGGTTCTGTGATAAGTATGAACACAACAGGTTTGTGAGGCTGAGCTGGGCGGGCTCTAAACTGTTTCCTCACAAGTTTCATCTTTAACCAAGTTGAGTTACAGGAGCTTTCCCTATGAACTGCTTCTACCTGTAGAACTCAGGTCCAAGTGTTAGAGCCAGAAAGACAGTTAAGAGTGCTTACTGAACAATCGTGAGGACCTGCGTTTAGGTCCTAACACCCACATAACAAGCCAGTAACGCTACTGTATCCCGAGCGCTGAGTTGGGCAAACAGGAGGACACCTGAAGACACCTTCTGGCTTTAGGCCTAGCAGAGAAAATAAAAATCCCCTGGGTTCAGGACAAAATCCTGCTTCAAGAGAACAGGCTAAGAGACAGAAAGGACACCAGATGGCCTATGTACATTGTTGTGCATTCTTGTTCTCTCTCTCTCTCTCTCTCTCTCTCTCTCTCTCTCTCTCTCTCTCTCTTTCACACACACACACACACAGAATAGACAGGTAGGTAGGTAGATAGAAAGGAAGGAAGAAGATAGATAGATAGATAGGTAGATGGCTAGATAAAGAATATAGATCCGAGGGTGCTTTCCCACAGTTAAGTTTGTTCACACAACAATTTTTTGGCCTCTCATGTGCCAGCTACCAGCGTCTCCCCTTTTGTGGATCCTTCCTGTTAATGCAGAGAACTTGGAGGCTGAAGAGAGGCCCTGTGGTTGAGAGCACTTGTTCTTGTAAAGGAACCCACATGGGATGTCAAAACTGCACTTCCAGTTCTGACACCCTCTAGCCTCTGTAGGCACCGACACACACACAGTACACAGTGACTCACCTAGGCACTCGTAATCAGTTTTTTAAAATGTTAAAGAGAGGACATTATGGTAACGGATAAGTAAATGAAGCACGTGAAAAGTAGGCTGGGGCTCAGTGCTGGAGGGAAGGAAAACAGGAAAACGTGGCAAAATATGCTGAAGGACAGAGGCTAGAAGGGAGACAGATGAACCGGGAGCTCCATCCCTGGGAAGGTGAACAGCAGACTGAGAGAAGGAAGCTCCGCTCCAGGAAAGCTGCAGACACTCAGAAGGGAGGACCCACTGGGGAGGACCTGCACAGCAGGCTTCAGCAGAACACAGGAGGGGGAGTGGAAGGAGCCCGCCCAGAAAGGCAGGGACCACAAAGAAGAGGAACACTGGGTCCTTTCATTTTAATTAATTAATTAATTTGTTTATTCTCTTTACAACCCAATATCAGCCCTTCCTCTCCTCCCAGTACTCCTCATGCAAGTCCTACCTGCATTCTGCCTTCTCCTTTTCTTTTGAGGAGGAGAAGCCCTCCTCTGGGTGTCCCCTCCCCCACTAACCCTTCCCTGCCCCCAAAACTGGGTCTTTCTAAGGGTTTTGCCTTTCTTTATTGAGATAGGATTGCCATTAGGAGGTTTGGGTTATTATTGTTTTTTCCTCTTTTTATGTCATTTTTTTATTACTCCTAGAGAATGCTATTAGAAATTTTTGAAAAGGCAAAGTAGGAAAAAAGGGGGTTTGTTGTTGTTTTAATTTTTTTTATTATTTTCAGATAGGGTCTTGACATGTAGCTCTCATTGTCCTGGAACTTGCCATGGAGACCAGAATAGCCTCACAGAAGTCACTTGCCCATGCTCTCTGAGTGCTGGGATTAAAGGTCTACCGCCCAGAAATAGTTATTAATATATAAATATACCTATATACATAATATACATATAATATATACAATGTATGTATTATATATGTACAATGTCTCTCTGTGTGGCCCTGGATATCCTAGAGCTTGCTATGTGGACTCCTGCATGTTGTCGTCTGACATCCATGAACATGCCATGGCATGGTATACCCACATACATATACATACACTTACACACGAACATGCATTGTACACACACATACATACAGGTATTTAAAACTCTTTTTTTTTTTTTTTTTTTGGATTTGGTATTTTTCGAGACAGGGTTTCTCTGTGTAGCCCTGGCTGCCCTGGAACTCACTCTGTAGACCAGGCTGGCCTCGAACTCAGAAATCCTCCTGCCTCTGCCTCCCAAGTGCTGGGATTACTGGCATGCAACACCACCGCCCGGCTAAAACTCTTTTTTATTTATGTATATATTTATTTTATTTTTGAGACAACGCCTTTTACATTTCCCTGGCTGTCTTGGAACTCACAGAGATCTGCCTGCCTCTGTTCCTGAGTGCTAGGACTAAAGATGTGCGCCACCCAGCACGGGTGACGCCCTGGGTTCCACCTCCAGCACTGCCAGGAAAGAAGAGTAAGACATTAGCACTCTGGAATCGTAATAATAATAAGAAGAAGAAATATTATGCGAATCACAGAAATGATTTTTTTAAAGATTTATTTATTATATGTAAATACACTGTAGCTGTCTTTAGACACACCAGAAGAGGGCATCAGATCTCATTACAGATGGTTGTGAGCCACCATGTAGTTGCTGAGATTTGAACTCAGGGCCTCTCGAAGACCAGTCAATGCTCTTAACTGCTGAGCCATCTCTCCAGACCCCATTTTTTTTCTAATAGGCATAATTTAAAAAACAAAAAGAAGTCAGGCGTAGTGGTGTGCACCTTTGATCCCCGCAGTCCTTATATCTCTATAAGTTGAGGACCAGCCTGATCTGCATAACAAGTTCCAGGCCAGCCAGAACTACACAGGGAGACCCTGCATTAAAAAAGTGATTAATTAGCTGGGTGGTGGTGGCAGCGGTGGTGGCGCACACCTGTAATCCCAGCACTTGGGAGGCAGAGGCAGGTGGATTTCTGAGTTCAAAGCCAGCCTGGTCTACAGAGTGAGTTCCAGAACAGCCAGGGCTATACAGAGAAACCCTGTCTCGGAAAACCAAAAAAAAAAAAAAAAAGTGATTAATTAATTAAATCAAAAAGTAAAATAGGCTGTCGGGCGGCAGTAGTGGCGCATGCCTTTAATCCCAGCACTTGGGAGGCAGAGGCAGGTGGATTTCTGAGGCCAGCATGGTCTACAGAGTGAGTTCCAGGACAGCCAGGGCTACACAGAGAGACCCTGTCCCAAAAAAACAAAAACAAAAAAGGTAAAATAGGGCTGGAGAGATGGCTCAGTGGTTAAGAGCACTGACTGTTCTTCCAGAAGTCCTGAGTTCAAGTCCCAGCAACCACACGGTGGCTCACAACCATCTGTAATAGGATCTGACGCCCTCTTCTGGTGTGTCATAAAATAAATAAATCTTTTAAAAAATTTAAAAATAAATAAAATAAGCAAATAGAAGTAGGTGAAATAGATTTTTTTTAAGAAAAGATTTATTTATTTAATGTATATGAGTACACTGTCGCTGTCTTCAAACACACCAGAAGAGGGCATCAGATCCCATTACAGATGGTTGTGAACCACCGTGTGGTTGCTGGGATTTGAACTCAGGACCTCTAGAAGAGTAGTCAGAGCTCTTAACCTCTGAGCCATCTCTCCAGCCCAGATGAAACAGATTTTAATAATGTTTTTAATTTTACCCAATATCCATATGCTTTTGTAAGGTATACACAATCTAAAACTTGCTCGTGCCCTTTTACATACTTTCCAATATGAAACTTAAAATTCTCTGTGTGTTTTTTATATCTCAGTTAGACTAGACACCTTTCTAGTGCTTGGTAACCACATGTGGACAGGGACTCCTGTATTGGTCAAGAGTAATCTAGAAGATTCTAACCTACTTAGATAGTTTATGTGTAGAAAAAAAAATCTCAGGCAAAACATGAGTATTCTTAAGACATAATAGTGGCCAACCTGAGATTACAGACCATGTAACTGGTACTGCTGTCTGCCCCTCCCTTGTCTTTTGCTATCAGCCTTGCTGTGTAGCCCAGGCTGACTTCCAGGTCACCAGGCCTGGGTGTGGTAGGCCCATGACAATAATAAAAAGGCCATGTGACAATAATAGTACAATATTTGGTATAAATAAATATACAGCCATGTACTTTCATGCATGATTACCTTATATTAGTTGGTGGCATGGCGTGATATGTGATAAATAGAGAAGCAGAGAGCAGAGGTTCCTGTTCAGCACACACACTGTTCATGTCAGTTACTAAGCAATGTCTGCTCAGTCTGCTGGGCGTGGTAGGCCTTTAATCGCCACACTCAGAAAGCAGAGGCTCCAGCCTCACCCTCTCACATGCTCCACCTTATTATAGTTCTCACTGATTTCTCAGCAAATGTGGAAGAGATCCACAAAGTACTGTGGGCATTTATCTGGAGGGTGGGATGAATGGCTATAAATTAACCTCCTAATTAGCATATAACTTTATAAACTTAGGAGTACAGAATTCTATCTTTTAGTATAAGCTTGTATAAAACCCTCAACATATAAATGTTAATTTGGGGCTGGGGAGACAACTGAATGGGTAAGAGCTCTTGTTATGCAACCCTGACAGCCTCAATCTTGATCCACATCACTCATGAAAAAGCTGAGAATGGTCATTCACACACCTGTAACCCCAGCACCGGTAGATTCTGGAGTCTGCTGACCAGCCTGAATAACCAGAATTACCAGAGTTTTAGGTTCAGTGAGAGACTCCACCTCAGAAAGTAAGATGGAGAGAGATGGAACAGGACGCCTAACATTCTCTTCTGGCCTCCAGATGGGTAGGTGCACCAACACACCAGCACATGCATCTCACACACAAATACACATACATGCACACATAAACACACATTACAAATACATGCACACATGCATGCACACTCAAATACACACTCACACACACCAAAAAAAGCACAGTAACTTATTTCTAGTAGGCCCTCAGTTGGATCCTAGCACTATAAAGAAAAAAAGGAGCAAAGGAAATTAATAGGGAACCAACCTTTGGAAATAGAGTAGTCTCATCTGCTATTTAGAGGGGGAAACATCTTCTAGAAGGATGGTCATCCTCTAATAATTTTTATGTTAATAATTTGGGGCATAAACATCTCAAGTACTGTCTGGAATTGCCAACATTTTCCAGGAGCCATTTTATGGGTGTTATTTCTGGAGGCCAATCTGAGAGTCATCTAGGAGAGGCTGGTACAGTTCACCTGTGTCAAGGGAGTCTTTTCTTTTTCCTCCAGTTAAAATAGGAAGGTTCCGCATTATCTTTATTGTGTTTGAAATCTTTTTTTTTTCTTTTTCTTTTTTAGTCTTTGCATCAAAAGAAGCAGCAAATATCTTTATGCACCGCCGCCACCTCCTGAACAATAGGTTTGATTTAGAACTCTTCACTCCTGGGGACCTGGAGAGAGAGTGCTTTGAGGAGTTTTGTAGTTATGAAGAAGCCAGAGAGATTTTGGGTGATGACGAAAATACGGTAATTTGTCTAGTGATATCAATTATCTGAAAAGTTACTTCATTATACTTTGAGAAAGTAGCATTAAACACTTTATAGACCTATGTCTATAAAAAAAAATAAAAGCTTTATTTTTTTAAAAGATTTATTTTTATTTTATTTATGTGAGTACACTGTAGCTGTCTTCAGACAAACCAGAAGAGGGCATCAGATCCCATTACAGATGGTTATAAGCCACCATGTGGTTGCTGTAAATTGAACTCAGGACCTCTGGAAGAGTAGTCGGTGCTCTTAACCACTGAGCCATCTCTCCAGACCGACTTCTGTGCTTTAAATAAAATCAAAATTGCATGCCTGTTACCTTTTTCCATTTCTTAAGATGCTAAGTAAGCCTCTTTAAAGTTGGCTTTATATATGTAATTAGCTAGGTTTATAATAATTAACAAATTGTGGGCTATACTGTAATTTTGTATTTAACATTAAAAAAAATTTATCTATTTATTTCCTTATTTATTTTGAGACATGGTCTCTTTGCATAGCTCTGGATATCCTAGAACTTCCTATGTAGACCAGGCTGGCCTCAAATTCACAGAGATCCTGCTGCTTCTGCTTTCAGTGTGCTGCTATTAAAGGCGTGCTCCACCAGCATGCCTGGCCATGTGTTTATTATATTCAAAAACAGTCTCAGGACAGATGGATTTTAATTCAAGATGTTATTTGAAGATGGCTCAGAGGCTACTGCACTGGACAGCATATACCCTTGGGTCCCACCGTCAGCAACATCACTAAGATGCCATCGGAGTTAGTTCTTTGACTGGAAGCATCGATCACTTAGGACTCAGCACAGGTTTTCCTCTTAGTGATCTTACCTCTTTTGATTACCCATATCTATAGTTCAGCTATTTATTGATAATCCCCTATGTGCAGGCACTGAGGCTGTTATGTGGTATTTTTAAAGATTTATTCATGTGTATATATGTGTCTGTGAGCATGTGTACCCATGCACATATGTGTACATTTGGGTACCTGTGTACACATGACTAGAAGAGTGTCAGATTCCGTGGAGTTGGGGTTAAAGGTATCTAGGGGGTGTGCTGCTTATTGTCTGGGTGCTGGGATCCGAACTCTGGTCCTCATGATTGTGCAGCAAGCTCTCTCAACCCCTGAGCCATCCTTCTAGCTGCTGGCACTGAGGATGTAAAGTGGGCCCTGGTATCTAGGATTTCGTTGATTCGTCTATATAATTTAAGGGAGGATTTTTTTTTTTGAGTTGGGGGATCTCAGTAAATGGAGATCCTCTTGCCTCTGTGTCCTGAATGCTACAATGAAAAACATGTACCACCATACCTAGCCTAAGAAAGAAAAAAAAGACTGTATTAAACATGAATTCCCTCCGCTTTTTTTTTTTTAACGTGTGAGTGTTTTGTCTGCATGTATATCTGTGCATCACATGGTTACTGGTGCCTGAGGAGGTCAGATGAGGATTTCCCAGTCTCCTAGAACTGGAGTGATGGATGGTTGTGAGCCACAGTGTGGTTAGTGGGATCCGAACCTGGGTCCTCTGCAAGAGCAACAAGTGCTCTTAATCCACTGAGCCATCTCTTAACTCCCAATGTTTTTAAAGTTCTCCATTAAACTATAATTAAAGCCTGCCTGTTAACCTAGGTAATATAGAAAACAGACAGGTAACATGGTGCCCGTGGTAATATGGAATCTTCTAGAGGGATGTGAAGCGCTTTGCTTTCTCTGTAAATAATGCCAGGCCGCTCACCTTTCCCCAGCATCCTTCCCTGCTCTCTGAATAAGAAGCTCTGCAGGGATCCTTCAGTTGCACAGTGAGGGACCCTAGTTATTCATTCTTCCACACTCCTTCCCAGCCACTCATTTTCTACATGTATCAAGGTGGGAAGACAAAGAATATTCTCTCCAGCCATGCCTGGGATTTAATATTTTTCATAATTAAGAAAAATATATTTTCTAATTTAATCATGGCTCCTCAAAAAAGAAAAATCTTATATTCTTTCAAAGCACACAGAACTTGAACTGCCTCAGAGATAACTTTGCAAGTCAATAAAGTCAACTATCCTAGCTAACCGAGTGCCACACCTCCAGTGCAGAAATCATCCTCAACTTCCCCATTTGGCACCCTTGCTTCCTCTGAAAAGTGACAGTCCGCAGTGTCTTAGGAAGAGCCCCAGCTGGGTAAGGGGAGACTAACAGGCATAGTAATGGAGAGCAGAAACTGGCGACACTCCTGCCACCAGTTAACCAGACAGCAGGAAAGGCAGAATGAGTCACTCCTTCAACTTGAATGGACTGGCGTCCGACCTGTGTCACATGCTGTGAGCTCACCACCTCCAATCTAGGTCACTGGGAACAGAAGAAATGGTGATAAATCACATAAACATAAAGTCTTCATCTTTTTTTCCTAGATCACATTTTGGCAGGACTATTCAATTAAAGGGCCAACCACAGGATCAGGTAAGGCAAGAGCTGCAGCCGGGTAAGGCTGTCCTCCCCTCGCCCCGTGGTAATCCGTTTTAGTTTTGATGTCTGAGTTTGGCTATTGCTCAACGTGCATACCGAGCGAGGACGGTTTCCCAACTATGTGCTGGGCTGTGAAGGCTACCTTCATCTGTTTGTTTGAAAACAAACACTGAAAATCAAGTTTGGTGAGATAGTCGGGAAATGAGCTAATGGGCACAAAGATGTTTGAAGCAGCTCAGGAAAGCTAAAACTGGCACAAAAGCAGGGCTCTGTTAGTTCTGCTTATAAACAAGTGAACAGAATGCCCATGGTAGGCAAATGAGATTGCTGGATAAGGTTGAAGATTGGGTTGGGGCTGCAGGTACAGTTGTGGAGTGTTTATTTAGTAAGCTCATGCCCCTAGGCTTGATCCCCAGTAAAACAGTAACACACACATACACACACACACACACACCACACACGCACACACCACACACCACACACACACACACACGCACCACATACACCACACACACACACACACACTATACACACACACACACACACACACACCACACACACACACACACACACACATACCACACACACAGCTGGTACAGGGCTTGCCTGAAGCCTCAGGTTTGAGCTTCAAAATGGCATAAAACTGGATACAGTGGTGTAACCTCCTTGGTTGCCTTCATCAGCAACATAGTGAGGCCTGGGCCCAGAAGCAGGGAGAAGAGAATGACCAAAGCTCTATCTCAGCAGTAGGATACATGTCTAGCACATACAAACATCAGGGTTCAGTCTTTGGTACTAAAAAGAAAAAGGAAAGAAAAAAAAAAAAAACAGGAGGAGGGTGTTAGAACTGATTAACTTCTGGAGAAGAGAAAGGCTTCATCTTATCTGTGTTGATCATCTCAAGTTGCTTTCTTTTCTTTCTAATAACTTGATATGGAGTTGGACAGATGGCTCAGAGGTTAAGAGCACTGGTTGCTCTTCCAGAGGTTCTGAGTTCAAATCCCAGCATCCATATGGTGGCTCAAAACTATCTTCAATGGGATCCAACGCCCTCTTCTGATTTTTTCCAAATAGAGCGACAGTATGCTCGCAAAAATAAAATAAAAAAATAAATCTTTAAAAAATAATTTGAGGGGGCTGGTGAGATGGCTCATCCATTAAGAGTACTGGCAGCTCTTCAAGAGGTCCTGAGTTCAATTCCCAGCACCCACATGGTGGCTCACAACCATTTTTAGGGAGCTCTGACGCCCTCTTCAGGCAGGGAGATGTATGTGCAGCAAAGCACTCATAAATAAATAAAATTTTAACAAAGTTTGACCTGTTTATGGAATACAGCGTAGTATTTTAATGCCCAAATCTGATGCACAGTAATCAAATCAGGGCAATTAGCATATGTATCACATCAAACATTTATCACTCATTTGAGGTGACAATACTCAAAATCTATTTTGAAATATCCAAAATAGATTGGATAGCTACCCCACCATGCTACAGAATAGTAGAACCTTCTGGTCCTACCTGATTATCATTTTGTTCTTGCTAACCAGTTGGTTTTTTTTAAATGCCTTCCACCCATTTCCCCTTCTAGCTTCATTTGATCGTTTATTTAATTAATCTTGCCCTTGATTCTTTCACTTGTCTTAGATAGGTTCCTCCTGTAGGAGACTGTTGCAAGGTTGCCTAATAAATGTATCAAAATATATTTAGCTGAGCAAAGTACATGTTTACCCCCACTTACTGTTAGATATTATTCATATAACATGACCTATTTAAATAAATAAAAGAATAAACATAATTAAGTGATTAAAAATACCATTTAAAAGCTGGCAAGATAGCCATGCGGTGGTGGCGCATGCCTTTAATCCCAGCACTTGGAAGGCAGAGGTAGGCGGATTTCTGATTTGGAAGTCAGCCTGGTCTACAGAGTAAGTTCCAGGACAGCCAGAGCCAGAGCTACACAGAGAAACCCTGTCTCAAAAAAAAAAAAAAAAGAAAGAAAGAAAGAAAGAAAGAAAGAAAGAGAGGAGAGACAGAGAGAGAGAGAGAGAGAGAGAGAGAGAGAGAGCTGGCAAGATAGCTCAGTGGGAAATGATTCTTGTCATTTGAGTTCAACTCTCAGGGTTTACATGGTAGAAGAAGAAAAACCAACTCTCCAAAGTTGTTTTCTGATATCCATGCATGTGCCATGATATACCCCAACACACACACAGTAAATATATTTATATACATATAAATTTAAAGAGCAAATATCATTTATCTTTTTTCAGGTAGATTCTCTAACACTTAACCACTTAACACAAAGTCTTTTTTTTTAAAGATTTATTTATTTATTATATGAAAGTACACTGTAGCTGTCTTCAGACACTCAGAAGAGGACGTCAGATCTCGTTATGGATGGTTGTGAGCCACCATGTGGTTGCTGGGATTTGAACTCAGGACCTTCAGAAGAGCAGTCAGTGCTCTTAATCTCCAAGACATCTCTCCAGCCCCACAAAGTCTTTAAGATAAATTAGTATTGCCTGACCTTTAATTCTAACACTGGGGTAGGCAAAAGCAAGTGGATCTCTGAGTTTGAGGCCAGCATTGTCTACAGAACAAGTTCCAGAATAGCTAGGGCTGCTACACAGAGAAACCCTGTCTTAAGAAACAAACAAACAGCCGGGCGGTGGTGGCGCATGCCTGTAATCCCAGCACTTGGGAGGCAGAGGCAGGCGGATTTCTGAGTTCAAGGCTAGCCTGGTCTACAGAGCAAGTTCCAGGACAGCCAGGGCTACACAGAGAAACCCTGTCTCAAAAAACCAAAAAAAAAAAAAAAAAAAAAAAAAAAAAAAAAAAAAGAAACAAACAAACAAAAAAGTCGGGTGGTGGTGGCCCACGCCTTTAATCCCAGCACTCGGGAAGCAGAGGCAGGTGGATTTCTGAGTTGGAGGCCAGCCTGGTCTACAGAGTGAGTTCCAGGACAGCCAGAGCTATACAGAGAAACCCCGTCTTGAAAAAACAAACAAAAAAAAAAAAAAAAAGAAAGGAAAAAAAAAAAAAGAAAAGAGCCGGGTGTGGTAGCGCACGCCTGTAATCCCAACACTTAGGAGGCAGAGGCAGGCAGAGTTCTGAGTTCGAGGCCAGCCTGATCTACAGATTGAGTTCCAGGACAGCCAGTGCTACACAGAGAAACCCTGTCTCGAAAAAGAAAGAAAGAAAGAAAGGAAGGAAGGAAGGAAGGAAAGAAGGAAGGAAGGAAGGAAGAAAGAAAGAAGGAAAGAAAGAAAGAGAAAGAAGGAAGAAAGGAAGAAAATAAATAAAGAAGATAAATTAGTTGTCGATGAGAATCTTCTCAATAATGTGTTAAATGTATTGAAATTGTGGGTGATGCTCTTTAATCATGCTATTAATTTATTTTAATTTTTTCAAAGATGTTAACAAAGAGAAAATTGATGTTATGAGCCTTCTGACTGGATTGATCATTGCTGGAGTATTCTTGGTTATTTTTGGCTTACTAGGCTACTATCTCTGTGTCACCAAGTGTAACAGGCAGCCATATCCAAGGTAAGTCGGAATATTAAATTCATTAGTATGCATTCTGTACTGTTATTTTTGAGTAGATCAAACTGGTAGCTTTTTGTTTTTAGGTCTTTACAATAATCTTAGATAATCAAGAAGATTGCAAAAACAGTACAGAGAATTTTCATAACCCTTTGCTCAGTTTATCCCATTATTTCCAAATATGTTGCCATGCAAATAGTGCCAGAGATATGGCTCGGTCAGTAAAGTCCATTCTGTACAAGCATAGTCCTGAGTTTACATTACCAGCAACAAGAAGAGTTCAGTGTGGCAGCCCAGAATCCCAGCTTCAGGGAGATGGGAACAGAGGCGTCAGGGCCTGCCAACCTGGCTTAATCAGCAAGTTCCAGTTCAGTGAGAGACCCTGTCTCAAAAAGTATGGTCGAGAGTAACTGAGAAAAACACGGATGTGCACCTCTGAGCGACACATACACACATACACAAACACAGAAACATGTAACATCATCACTAACTAAACTAAACTTGTATTTTGCCAGTTTCTCTGTTACTGTCCTCTCTACTCCAGGGCCAGCTAAGGCCCCACACTACACTTAAGGATGTCTTCCCAGACTCTAAGCTGACAGATGTTTGGTGTTTTAGCATCTATGTTAATTGCCAGGCGATGGGGGTGCACGCCTGTAATCCCAGTACTCTGGGAGGCAAAGGCAGGCGGAGTTCAAGGCCAGCCTGGTCTACAGAGTGAGTTCCCAGACAGCCAGGGCTATACAGAGAAACCCTATCTCAAAACAAAACAAAACAAAACAAAAAACAAAAACAAACAAACAAAAAATCCTTGTTAACAACCTGATGATGCTATTACAAGAATTTTTAAAATATATTTATTTATTTAGTGTGTATGTGGGCACACACACACACACACACACACACACACACACGACTGTGAGTCATGAAAAATATATGCTAATGATGCTATATCTAAGATCCTTCAGAAGAATACAAGATCTAGGTATAGCTGCTCATAGCTACAATCCCAGCACTTGGGAGGTAGGGGAAAAGGATTCAAGCTCAGTACTGGTCTGGACTACATGCAGAGACCTGTCTCAGAAGTCCAAAGGCTGGAGCAGCAGCTCAGCAGTAGAGCGCTTGCCTGCTAGCATGTGTCTGCCACTCTTTTCCATACCACTGTCCCATTATTTTCAGAAACAGAAAGCCCTAACTTAATAGATCTGTGTGGCAGAAACAAATTAATTCAGGGACTAGAGGTGTGACTCACTTGGCAGAGGTTTGCCTAGTGTGCAAGAAGCTCTGGGTTCCATCCGCAGCACCACATGCATCTGGTGTGGTGGCACAAGCCGACAAATTACCAGCACTAGTGGGGTGGAGGCAGGAGGATCTGAAGCTCAAGATAATCCTTGTAACAAACTGGATGCCAGTCTGGGACATAAGACACCTTGTTTCAAGTGTGGGGCTAGGAACCTGACTTTAAACTATTATTGATACCTTAAAATTAGTAAAATAAAATTATTACCAATTAAGGTGAGGTAGTACATTAACAGACTCACAGAACTTTACAATCATCTCCAGCTCCATGTCTGTAAACCCAGTCACTCCCCATCTCCTGCTCAAGTCCCCTGTCTAAGCTACCTTCAGCCTCTGTTTACTCCTGTGACCTCACACAAGTGGAATCACACAGTATTAGTCTGACTGGTTAATCTGGTGCAGTATTTTCAAAACACTGAGCATCTCCTTGTAAATTTTCAGTCACCCCTGGTTCTGGAAAGACTCAGTGAAACAGTATTTGGCAAAACCAGAACGGGGAACTGGGAAGGGGTGGGAGGGAGGACAGGGGAAGAGAAGGGGGCTTACGGGACTTTCGGGGAGGGGGGGGGGCTAGAAAAGGGGAAATCATTTGAAATGTAAATAAATTATATCGAATAAAAAAAAAAAGAAAAAAAATTTTTCAGTCACTACTAGATTTATATATTCTGGTGCATTATTCTAAGATGTGAATCCTCTCTCAAACAACAGCAGTCTTAGACCAGCGTTTGTTTTAGAAGGAGACCAGAGTGTATTATTCCAGTCATAGACAGGATGTGGAGGCACAGGTGCTGGAACGCCAGTGTTCAGAATTGAGTGCATAGTTGACTAGACCTTTGTCCTTGGACATGTTACATGTCCATCACAGCCGCTGTGCTGCATGGTTCCACTGGAGCAGCATTCACACAAATATGTGAGAATGGTACCATTTGGTATTGTGCGGTATGGCGGCCGGATCATTGGTTTATAGGGCTGAATAAGTATTAGCTATTGTTATTACCATTCATTTTTGAACTCAGGTTGTTTCAAAAGTTTGAGAAACAGTTTTTCTATCTCCCCACATATTGTTTGTGTTTTTTTAAAATAATAGCTTCCAGACCAAGTGTCCAGCTCAATGATAGCATACCTGGGTGACATATGTGTGGCCCTGGGTTTAATCCCCAGCATATAAATAAATTAGCAAATAAATAGTCCTTAAAGCCCTGAGTTCAATCTCCAGCACCACAGAACATCCAAACACAAAACCAGTCCGGAGCTTGGACTGATTATAGATTTACCAGCATTCATATGTTCATACGAAATTAAAATTGAGATATATCATAAATAAATTCTTTTTAGACTCAGCAGATCACAAAATATTGACTAATGAATCTGCCTCAGTCCTTGTGTAATTAACTTCAGTCCTGCTGGTCACAAGCCGTGTGCTGTGGTCACTAGTGTCCACCTCTGTTCAATGCATTCTGTAGTTTTCAAAAGTGAAAAGGAGCTGTTCAATGAAGACATGGAGTGATTACTATTTGGTTAAGGCAAGAGAGAGACACAGAGAGAGAGGGATGGAGGGAAAGAGAGAGACAGGGAGAGGGAGGGAGAGAGAGACAGACACGGAGAGAGTCCAAAAGGACATATGAAAGGACCAGGTAATTTCAGTTTGGGGTGTTGGTGACAGGTAAACCCTCTATGGAGCAAGAGGGATAAAAAGAAGGCTTCTTTTTTGGCAACTGTGTTTGAGAACACAGTAATCTGTGGCATCCCGGGAGCACAGTGCTTGAATAATACACAGTGGAGCAGGAAGAACCCGTAGGGTAGAGGAGCGTCCATCACGATGCCAGACAGCGTGGGATTCCCAGGCGAGGTCAGGAGTCTGGACTTGTCTCTGAGAGAAAAGAAGCTGTGAGACTTAGTGTCTGGTAGAAGCTGGAGGAGATGTAGGAAGAATGTGAGTTCTGTCTTGACTTCTGACTGAAGGACTACACATGAAAACCCAGGGGGAAAATTTGGATTTGACAGAGTAAGATAATATTTTATATCAAAGATTTTAAAGATAGTTCAGGAGGGCCTGAAGAGATGGCTCAGTAGTTAAGATCTCTGACTGCTCATAGAAAACAAAACAGCTTAAGAAAAGGTAGATGCAGGAGAGTAAAACAATAAATGACTGCTTATAAAAAGATACTTGAGCTGATGTTTCTCCAGAGGGGACAGACAAACGTCCAACAGACACCTGAAATGACCCAGAGCATGCTGGGATTGCATATGCTTGTGCTACTGTGTCTTGCTTTTACATAGGTCTGGGAATCCGAACTCAAGTTATCAGTGTTTCTGATAACTGGCACTAAGTAAGCCAACTCCCCAGACCCAAGTTAACTGTCCATTAGCGGGAAAAATATGATAGACATGGGCTAGAGGTTAGCCAAAATCATCTCTGAATCTTAATTCTTTATTACCCCTAACTGTAGGAGGTTAATTTATGCATTGATACTTTCTAGTCAGCCAACTTCACAGACTAAACAGCTCAACTGACTAACACTTAAATTGTAGTTTGTAGACAAGTAAGATGACTCAGTAGGTTAAAGCCCTTGCCACTAACCCTGAAGGCCCAAGCTCAGTCCTTGAGATTTACATAGTAAGAGAAGAGAATCAAATGAGAAAGTTGTCCTCATACTTCCACGAGTGTGTGTGTGTGAGTGTGAGTGTGTTGCACGCGCGCACAATTCACAGGGGCGAGTGGAAAGCCATAGGTGGAAAACATCCAACAGACGAGGCATTCTAGCTTTCACTAGCTGATAAGGTTTTAGGACATGATTTGTTGGGTATATTGGTACAGATCTGCAATTCTAGAACTGGGCAGGAAGATTGCCAGTTTAAGATGAGCTACACTAGTGAGTTCAAGGTCAGCTCAGTAACCTGGAAGGAAGACCCTGTTCCCCCTTCCCCCAAAATTTTAAAATGACTAGAGATGGTAGCTCACTGTATAGTGCTTGTCTAGTAGCATGCCCAAGACTCTGGGTTCAATCCCAATATGAAGAGAAGACAGAAGAGGAGGGTTAGACTTGAACAAAGCCTTATCGGTGCTGAGAGTCGAACCCAGATCTTTACATGCTCTAGGCTACTGCTTTAGTGTAGCCAAGTAGTTTACTTGGCCAAGAAGTGCAGAGAGACAAGCATTCTCACAATGGAACAATGCCAGTCAAAAAGCACAGAGAAGCAGACTGGGGGTGTGGCTCAGTTGATAGCCGCCTTACCTAAGCATTTGTTAAGTCAATTGTTCAAATCCTGGGCCTGCATAATTAGAACTTGGTAGTACCTGCCTGTAATCTCAATGCTCTGGAGACGGAAGCAGTTCAAGGTCATCCTTAACACATAGTGAGTTTGAGGTGAGCTACTGTAGACCCTGTTTCAGGAAAAGGGGTGGGGGTGGGGGAGAGGAGAAGAGAGGAGAATAAAAAAAGAGAAGAGAGAAAAAGGGAGACTGAGAATGCTACTTAACCGAGAAGAAAGCTATGAAAATTGTGGTGAGGCCAGAATAAAGGAGGGTTCAGGAGTTCCGTAGCCCTGAAAGGAAGCCATTTCTAGACTGCAAGACAGAAATACTGCTTGGGAAGAGTGAAAGGTCAACCAGGCCCAGGGCTGCAGAGACTACCTCCGTGGCATCTGTCTCCTTGGCTTGGTGCCATGCCACCTCACAAAGCCTGGATTTGATTTCAGGAGCAAGGAAAAACAGGATTCACGCTGCTGGAAGGCTTCCATCAAACATCCTACTTGGTCCACCCCAACTGTGGAGGTAGCTTTATTAGCCTCATTTTACAGAGAAGGAAACTGAGTCAGAGGCCTTGACTTTGATCAAGGATGACAGAATATAGGTTCAGCACCACATCTAACCAAACACTTCAAAGCTCTTAGAGCTTCTATTATACCAAGTAATAGAAAGACTACTTTAGACTTCCGTGTGTAAAGTAAACCTGCTGTGATATTAATAAATTGGGTTCTACATTTATCAAAAATAGTTGGTTTTTTGTTTGTTTGGTTTGAGATATTTTGTTTGTTTTTTGTTTTTGTTTTTGTTTTGTTTTGTTTTGTATTCAAGACAGGGTTACTCTGTTAGTCAATTTGTAGGCTGATCTCAAACTCAGAGATCCTTCTGCCTCTGCCTCTGCCTCCCAAGTGCTGGGATTAAAGGTTTTTACCACCATGCCCAGCTGGATTTTTTTTTTTTTTTTAAATAAGACAAAACCTCATGTATACCAGGCTGGACTTGAATTTGCTATGTTGCCAAAGATGGCTCCAGCTTCTGTCTCCCAAGTGTTACGATTTTAGAAATGAGCCACGAGTCCAGTTTAGGATTTGTATCCCCTCCACCCGCACACCATGAGAGTGTGTGTGTGTGTGTGTGTGTGTGTGTGTTTGGGGAGTAATATGGATATGTGCACTTGTGTGTTGGTTCACTCTCATGTGCAGAGGCCAGAGGTCAACACCAGATATCTTTCTCAGTGCTTCTCTGCCTTATTTTTTTGACACAAGATTTCTTGCTAAAAATAGGGAGACTTGTCTCAAACAATCACACAAAAAATTCTGAACTGGGACTGGGAAGATAGGTCAGTGGAGGAGGTACTTGGCTATGAAAGCACATGTACCTCGTGTCACACATATACACATGCAGGCAAGGCAGTCACGCACATGAAATAAATATAAATAAACGTATTTAAAAGTTGAGCATGGGCCGGGCTGTGGTGGCGCACACCTTTAATCCCAGCACCTGGAAGGCAGAAGCAGGTGGATTTCTGAGTTCAAGGCCAGCCTGGTCTACAGAGTGAGTTCCAGGACAGCCAGGGCTATATAGAGAAACACTGTCTCGAAAATACAAAAAAAAAAAAAAAGTTGAGCATGGTACTGCATGTTTGTAACTGTGCTGAGGAGGTAGAGACACTTGGATCCTGGGTATAGTCTAGCTGAAATGATGAGTTTCGTTTTCCTTTTTTTTAAAAGAAAAAAGAAAGAAAGAAAGAAAGAAAGAAAGAAAGAAAGAAAGAAAGAAAGAAAGAAAGAAAGAAAGAAAGAAAGACAGACAGACAGACAGACAGACATGACTTCTCTGTGTAGCCCTGGCTGTCTTAGAACTCTCTATACACTAGGCTGTCCTTGAACTCAGAGATCTGTCTACCTCTGCCTCCTGAGCGCTGGGATTAAAGGCATCTGCCACCACCGCCCGGCGCGTGTAGAATTTTTTAATGTCATTATGTTAACCAAGAAATTCACCTCTGTTAAACCTAAATGTCATCTCTGTTTAGCTCTTCAGCTGTCTACACAAGAACAGCCAGACACACACCCTCCATTGTTTTCAGAACACCTGAGGAGGCTGTCTTGTCTCCAACGTCGTCTTCAGAGGATGCAGGACTCCCTTCCTATGAACAGGCAGTAGCACTGACCAGGAAGCACAGTGTCTCCCCACCACCTCCCTATCCTGGGCCTGCAAAAGGATTTAGGGTATTTAAAAAGTCCATGTCACTCCCGTCTCACTAAGCCTGCCTGGCTGCCTTGCTGGAAGACATTCATTCATGTGGTTGAATAATTTGTTCTCCCTGAAAAAAAGAAAAAGATTTGCTGGTTCAGCTTTTTATGACACATTGCAAGGAACAAAGGAATGATGCACACCAAACAGAATTCACCACAGCACTATCGTCTTGGACATAAACTGGATCGCTCTCATCTTGGTAAGAAGCTTCAACTCCATTACCGTGAAGTTAAGAAGAAAGTACCTTTTGCAAAGTATACTGTACTGGTTCAAAACTCTTTGCTGTAGCTGGATAGTGTGGTGTGCCTACAAACACTCAGGAGGCTTAGAGGGAAGGGATGAGAGTTCAAGGCCAGCCTGGGCTCTGTCAAGACCCTGTCTGAAACCACAGTTTGTTATTGGTAGAATAATTAGAATTAGCCAACCAGGAACTGTCAATCTTAGATCATGAGATTGGATCTTCTCTTCCTTAGGATTTGATGCTTTGCTGTAAATCTGTGGCCTTGATGTAATCACATGGTTTTCTGTTCTAACTAGTGCAGAGCATTCATCAGATTTGCAGGTCTTAGTTTTTCACTCGCTGTCAATCACAGTTCAATGGTGTCAAGAGGGTTTGTTTGTTTGTTGGTTGGTTTGTTTTGGTTCTTTAAAAATTAACATTCATGGGCTAAGGGGATGCCTCACTTGGAAAGTGCTAGTCCTACAAATATAAGGACCTGAGTTTAATCTGTAATACCCATGTTTGAAACAAACAAGCAAACAAACAATAGACAAAAAGAGCAAATAAGCAAGCAAACAAAACAAATTTGAGTATGTGGGTGCACACCTGTGATCGCAGCACTGTAGGAGGACGCAGGGGGACCCCTGAGCTTGGTGGCTAGCCACAGGAGCTGAATCAGGAACCTCTAAATTCAGTCTCAAAATTTAAGGTAGAGCCAGTGAGGTGGGTGAATGCCCTTAATCTTGGTACTTGAGAGGCAAAGATCTCTCTGTGAGTTCAAGACCAGCCTATTCTACATTGTGAGTTCTAGGACAGCTACAAAGCCTGCCTCAGAAAAAAACAAACAAAAACAAAAAACAAGGCTGAGAAGTAATGGTACATGCATTTAATCACAGCACTCAGAAGGCAGAGGCAGAAGGATCTCTGTGAGTTGGAAGTCACCTTGGTCTACAGAGCTAGTTCCAGGACAGGCAGGGCTACACAAAGAAACTCTGTCTCAAATAGCATTAAAAAAAAATTAAGGTGGAAAGCAACTGAAGAAGATACCAATGTCAACTTCTGGCCTCTACATGCACAAGCTTACATGCATGTGCATACATGCACATACAATATTGAGCTAGAAGTTTAATAATAGAATGGTAGAGGCAAGTGGTTGAACATTTGCTTCATATGCATGAGGCCCTGGGTTTGAGGTCCCCAGCAGTATCAACTAAAGTCACCAGAAAGCCTTTGCATCTTATGTGCATGGGTAGCTTTTTTTTTTCATTCTCTTTGTTTGTTGGTGTGTGCGTGTATTTTGTGTGTGCATGAATACATGCATGCATGCTGGAGATTGAACCAAAGCATATATGCTAAGCACATGCTGTACAATTAAGCTAAACTCTCAGTCTCCCTTGTTTCTCCTAGAACATCTTAACACACAGAAAACACACCATAGTCTTAACAGATACTTGTCATAATCATATAAATGACCAGTTCTTCCTTAGGGATGTAGAAGAAGAGCTCAGTAGAAAAACCCATCCTCAGCATATGTGCCAGAACCTGGGTTAGATCCCTAGCACCAAAACAAAACAAAAATGCAGCAGAGTATGCCTTAGTGTGGAGCACATCCTCACTAACTTATATGCTTGTATATTTGAGTTCCATTGCTTTTTAGCAGTCAAGGAACCATACACGCTGAGATCTAGGAAGTACATACTCTTGAAAACTCAACTGAAAAACTGTTGGGGGATTTCATTGTCTGTTTCTGCCAGACGTTTCCCTATTCTTTAAGATCCTTTTTAAATTGTTACTGTGCTTTATAGTGTTTATAGAGTGAGATTGCAATCCTGCTTGCATTCAATGATTACATCCAAATTAAGCATCTAGAAAGTCTACATTGTATTGCAGTGTGTGATGTGAGTGTATGAGTCTTTCTTTTACGGCACTGTAATCTGTTGGACCTGGTATAACATTCCAGTAATCTCAACACTTAGGAGGCAGAGGCATGAGGATTACAAGTTTGAAGCCAGCCTGGGCTACATAGTTAGTTAAAAGGTCATCTGAAATAATTATTAAGCTCTTGTCTCAGATAAAACTAAACATAAGACAGCATTATCTTCATGAAGGCAGATAAAAGGAAGACATTAGTTGTTAGAGGCTGGCAAAGCTTTATCCTTTTACATTTTCAGACTTGTTGGCTGCTTATCACAAATAGATCATCTACCAACATTCTATGTAATTAGAAGCTTTTTGTTTGTTTGTTTGTTTTTGTTTTTTTTCGAGACAGGGTTTCTCTGTATAGCCCTGGCTATCCTGGAACTCACTCTGTAGACCAGGCTGGCCTCGAACTCAGAAATCTGCCTGCCTCTGCCTCCCAAGTGCATTAGAAGCATTTTTAAGCCACCCATATTGCCCCTCAAGTTCTGTTGTTCTTCATATCTTCTCTCCACCGAATCTTTTCCATTATGACTATATGCTTTGTGTGTATTTTGATTCTCTTTTCAAAAGGTTACTAGAACTGACTGCTCGCTTTGTAATAATCAGAGTTACGGCATGACTTGCCTGAACTGCACTAGGCTGGGTTTGCCATGAGTGAGCCCATGTATCTAGTCCCATCTCATACTTTACAGAATTATACTTAAGACATGTAGAGATATAAAAAGAGGGGAGGGATGCAGAGATTTTCTGCAGTTAAAAACTCATGCTGCTCCTCCAAGGGACCCATTCGTACCCAAGCACTCACACTGGGCTCCTCACAACCAGCTATAACTCCATCTCCAGGGGATCCAATGCCTTCTTCTGGTCTTTGCAGGAACCTGTATTCATGTAGTATACACTCACTCACACACACACACATACACACATACCTTAAAAACATAGTTTTTTAATTTTTATTTTATTTTGGTTTTTTAAAGCAGGGTTTCTCTATGCAGCCCTGGCTGTCCTAGAACTCACTATGCAAACCAAGCTGGCCTCAAACTCAGAGATCCACCTGTCTTGCCTCCCAAGTGCTGGCATTAAAGGTATGCGCCACCACACCTGGCTTGAAATTATATATATATATATAAATATATATATATATATATTTTTTTTTAAAGAAATATAAAGTATGTCTTCTTCTAAATTTACATGGGGATCAGAGCTAGGGTCTTGCTCGTGGTAGGAAAGAGCTCTATCCCTGAGCTGTACAGACTGCCATACCCCATATCTTTTACCAAATTCTGATTTGAAATGTTGTATTGGCTCTCTGAGCCTAACCACAAAATTAGCTTCAGGACCTGTGACATCCTCACACTATCCCACTAGCAACCTTACTTTAGTCATCTACCCTAATTTGAAGGGATCCTCAAGTTCACCACTAAAACTGTGAAGTCACTGGCTGGTAATCATACAGCACCAGTGTTTCCTTTTGAGCACAAAAGGAAAAATGTAATAGAACCATTGTTGACAAGCGTCTGGTAACTGAAGAGGGCTTGCTCATGTGAAGCCACTGACATGGATTCGGTTTTGCTAACTCTTTTCTTCCCTGTGGTGTTTGGATGCTGAGTTGTTTCTGTGATTACTGCCTGCCGGGCTTTTTAATTTGTCCTTTTGTTTTTGCTTCTTCTCTGGAGGATAGGTTGGTGCTAAACATTAAATTGTTTTCATGTAGGTTTTATACATGACTAGACCAGTTTTTTCTTTCCATTACAATTGGGAAATGAATGGAATATGGTTCTAAGAAGATTTGAAAGAAAAAAGTCATGGTTATAAAATTCTGCATTTGGTAGGACAAAAAAGAGCACAGGCTTCGGCTGTGGGAGTTTTGCACCTGTTTATAATATGCTGCTGAGGAAGGAGAGCGGGAGGGAACTGATAAGAACAATTCACAGCTGTAGAGGAACATGGTCTTCTCTTCGTCCCCAGACTCTTTTCTTTTGTGTGATGACGAGGGTGGTGGGCATCAAACCCAAGGCCTTGCACCTGCCAGGCAAGCGCATGAGCAGTGGTTTGTACTAACGTCCTCTTCCCCTTGAGTTAGTCTCCAAATTTCTTTTTTTGTTTTGTTTTGTTTTTTGGATTTGGTTCCCCCCCCACCCCACCCCCCCACCCCCCAGATAGGGTTTCTCTGTATAGCCCTGGCTGTCCTGGAACTCACTCTTGTAGACCAGGCTGGCCTCAAACTCAGAAATTCGCCTGCCTCTGCCTCCCAGAGTGCTGGGATTACAGGCGTGCGCCACCACCGCCTGGCTAGTCTCCAAATTTCTAATCAGATTTTTTTCAATTTCTCAGATCATGTATTTGTATGTATACTCCTCCTAAGTGTTCAAGAGAATTTTACTACTAAAAGATTTACTTTTACTTGTGCTTAGCAAAAGCTCATATTATTCATAACACTTTTGTTTTCATTTAATGTGACTTAAATTTTATTGGGCGCTTGATCTGAAATGTTATGTATGACACATGTGCTATTAGAGGAATGTCTAGTATTTCCATCCTTTCTTTAAAGATTGTTGGAGACAGGCATCATAACATACACCCAGAATACCAAGAAAACGAGACAGATTCAAGGCCAGCCTTGGCTACAGAATAAGACCCTGTCGAAAGAAAGAAAGAAAGAAAGAAAGAAAGAAAGAAAGAAAGAAAGAAAGAAAGAAAGAAAGAAAGAAAGAAAGAAAGAGAAAGGAAGGAAGGTTGTGGGGGAGGGAAAGAAAGAAAGAAAACCAAAGCCAAACAAACAAAATATTGAGTTGAACAGTGGTAAAATGCACACTTCGTTTACACAGGCACCTGGGTTTGATCCCCAACATCAAGTGAAAAAGTTTAAATAATGAGCTGAAGAGATAGCTCAGTGGGTAAAGGTCTCGAATAGTTGAAGGAGAAAACTTATTCCTGCAAACTAGTCTCTGGTGACTTCCACAAGCACACAGTGGCACATATACATTCACCACCTTCCAACAAGTAAATAAATGCAATTAATTTCTTTTTTTTTTTTTTTTTTTGGTTTTTTTGTATTTGGTTTTTTGGAGACAGGGTTTCTCTGTATAGCCCTGGCTGTCCTGGAACTCACTCTGTAGACCAGGCTGGCCTCGAACTCAGAAATCCGCCTGCCTCTGCCTCCCAGAGTGCTGGGATTACAGGCGTGCGCCACCACCGCCCAGCATTGCAATTAATTTTCTTAATTAAAATAAGATAAAAATAAAAATCGTTACCTTTTATAGATAGTCTCTGGTTGTCTGAAACATGTATGCTATATGTTGAGGCCTTCAGTTTGATGGATTGTATTTCTTCCATGTTTTGTGTTTACAAACCTTTTCTTAACAGTTTGAAGTTAACCAGTACAAATGTATCAGTATTTGTATTTGGAAAAAAGCAACCCAATTTTTAATGCACAGCCTTCCTAAAATATAACTGTTTTATTTTAATGAACTTCTTGTTATATTTACCTTTTATACATGTGAATAAACTTTATATTAAGTAATATTTATTGCTGCTTTTACAATGACTCATATGATATTATACAGGTTAAGCCTGAACAACTAATTTCATGTCTTCAAAATAATGTTTATAGCATATATCTCTTTCATTTGGCTGGTCCAGTATCCTTTTTAAAAAACTGAGCTATAGTTGTGTGGGTGTTATTGTTTAATAAAGTTTTAATATCTAATATATAATTTGAGGCAAACATATTTATTACTCCTTCAAACTAAATATACGTGTGCTGGGATGTAGCCTAGCATGTGTGAAACCCCATTTGACCTTTAACTCAGTCCTAAACCAAAAAAAACTTCTTCCTCTCTGTAAGGCTTAGTAGTCAGCTCAGCACTAAATAACACTCTTATTTAGGGTTTTATTGCTGTGAAGAGACACCATGACCAAGACAACGCTTATAAAAGGAAACATTTCATTGGAACTGGCTTACAGTTTCAGAGGTTCCGTCCATGGTCACCATGGCAGGAAGACATGGTGCTGGAGGAGCTAAGAGTTCTACATCTCAATCTGAAGGCAGCTAGGAGGCTGTCTTCTGCATTGCCTGAGATTAGGAGTCTTCAAAGCTGACCCCCACAGTGTCTCACAGCAAGTTTCCCCCAACAAAGTCACACCTTATTCAATAAAACTATACCTCCTAATAGTGCCATTCCCTATGGCCAAGCACTGAAATACATGAATCTATGGGTCCAAACCTATTCAAGCCACCACACATTCCCTTGTCTGGATGGACCACAGTATATCCATTAACTCTCTGAAGAACCTCACATTTGCTTTCAGGTTTGTCAATTGTGAATAAAGCCATTTGTAGGTTTTTATGTGGACATGAGTGTACTTGTGACTTAACCAGGCCAGCAACTGCTATTTTATAATTTTTGTGCTCTAATGGCTACATAGTAATATCCCACTGTAGCTAATAATATGTACCTAAGGTTTGTTCAGGTCTTCTCATGATTTGATAACTCATTTCTTTTGAGCATTAAGCAATATTCTATTGTTTGGACAGCCTGGCCTACACAGTGAGTTCCAGGACGGACAGGCAATGTAGACCCTATTTCAAAAGAAAAAAATGTGTTGTCTGAGTATATCAGTTTACTTCCCTGTATTTATTATTTATCTCACTGTTGAAACAAAATCCCAACAAAAACAACTTAAGGAAGTGTGTGTTTGTGCTCTCAGTTGAAGGGTCCAGCATGGTGGGGAAGACCCTGTGGAGAGCACAAGGTGGCTGGTCACGTTGCGCCTGTAGTCTGAGCACACAGAACAATGAATGCTCTGTTGGCATCTCCCAGTTGGTTTGGACCCCTGGGGCAGTGTTGTAACTTTCTGGATGCGTCTTCTCTCCTCAGTTAGGCCTGGCTAGAAACTTACAAACATGCCTAGGAGTTTCTCTTAGGTGATTCTGTATCTTGCCATGTTGTTAGCCATGGAATTACCCAGTCACTTCCTTGATTCCTTCCAAGGTGAAGATGAGGGCATCACTTTTGAAACTTCAAAAACCAAGTCTAGTAACACACTTCCTCCTACAAAGGCCATACCTACTCCAACAACGCTTACTATACCTTCTAATCCTTCTTAAATACTGTCATTCTCTGGTGACAATGCATTCAATATATGAGCCTATTGAGCCATTGTTTGTTTGTTTGTTTGTTTTTCGAGTCAGGGTTTCTCTGTGTAGCCCTGGCTGTCCCCGGACTTACTCTGTAGACTAGGCTGGCCTTGAACTCAGAAATCCACCTGCCTCTGCCTCCCAAGTGCTAGGATTAAAGGTGTGCACCACCACCACCACCACCACCACCACCACCACCACCACCACCACTGCCCGGCATTTGGAGCCATTCTTATTCAATCCCCCATTTTTATACATTTATTTTAACTCGGTTTTGTTTCCTGTTTAACCGGGAGGCAGTGGAAGATTTAGCAACTGCTTAAACTTGGGGAAAGCCACCTACAAAAGACATACTGTTAAATTAGACAATTCAACTGTAAGCATAGCATAAGCTATGCTTCTCTAGAAGCAGGAACACAAGAGAAGGACTTGGGTGTAGATAGTTTACTTGGGAAGGAACAAGAGTAAGTAGGGAAAAAGACAGGGAAGAAAGATCACACATAGTTGAAGTCACTGATGGAACCAACACAGTCCCCCTAACATGGGAACCACTGAGAAGGTGACAAAGCGCCTTCTATAACAGTCCACCTGGATCTGAGAGCCTGGCACACTTATTTATTGATCACCTTTCTTCAGTGATAGAGGTCTCTCCTGATAGAGAAACATAGGGACTCTCTGGGAGCTACAGTGGTGTCCAAAACATCAAAAAAAAACATGCATTGCAGGATCTTGGGGTAGGAGTCAGTGAACATAAAGTAAGGGGTCTGCTACAAAAGGGACTGACCTACATTCTCTCTGTTTTTTGTTTTGTTTGTTTGTTGGTGTGTGTATACTTGTACGTGTGTGTGTGTGGGGGGGGGGGTGTACTACTAGAAGGTTATTGTTATTCAATTGTTAATTCTGAGAGCTGGACACTGGGAGGATTGTGGTATTGTTATGCTCATGGCTCAACACCTGCTCAGTAATTTGTAAAAATGTACCTTCCTCACGCTCTGATTGAATGGCTGGTGGCTGCACAGGAAAGGGAAGGTGGGACTTTTTTTTTTTTAAGGAAGTAAAAACATTTTATGATAAAATTGAAGATTTACATGGAAAATATTTCTGATAAAATAGAAGAGATATATAGAAAACCACACTAAAATTGACAATTTTCATGGAAAATTAAAGAGTAAAGTGGTAGACATAAAAAGCATTGCTAAATTAATTGAAAAAGGAAGTAGAAACATTTTATGATAGAATTAAAGATTTATGTGGAAAATATTTCTGATAAAATTGTAGAAAAATGTAGAAAAACATGTTAAAATTGAAGATTATCATGGAAAATTTTATGTAGATAGAATAGTGGTAGGCATAAAAGAATTCCTAAGTTGATTGAAAGTGGAATTATAAGCATTTTCAGATAAAATTGAAGATCTCCATGGACAATATTTCTGATAAAATTCAAGAAATATATAGAAAAACACGTTAAAATAGACTATTTCATGGAAATTTATACAGATAAAATGGTAGACATAAAAAATCTTTCTAAATTAATTCAAGGTGGGGTTAAAAACATTTTGTGATAAAATCAGAGATTTACATGGAAAACATTTCTGATAAAATAATAGAAGAAATATATAGAAAAACATGTTCAATTTGAAGATTATCATGAAAAATAATGCGGATAAAACGGTAGACATAAAAAGACATTACCAAATTGATTGAAAGTGGAATTACAAAAATTTTCTGATAAGATTTACATGAAAAATGCAGATCTCATATAGACCCTAAGAGAACACAAATGCCAGCCCAGACTATTATACCCAGCAAAACTCTCAATTACCATAGATGGAGAATCCAAGATATTCCATGAGAAAACCAAATTTATATAATATCTTCCCACAAATCCAGCCCTACAGAGGATAATAGAGAGAAAACACCAACACAAGGAGGGAAACTATACCCTAGAAAAAGGAAGAAAGTAGTCTTCCAACAAACCCAAAAGAAGATATCCACACAAACATAAAAATAACATCAAAAATAACAGGAAGCAATGATCACTATTCCTTATTATCTCTTAACATCAATGGACTCAATTCCCCAATAAAGGGTGGGACTTCTGATCTGAGAGGGTGGGTCTCTGGGAGAAGAATCAGAAGTGGGAAGATTTGCCAGCAGGATATGGAGAAGGTTGGACACATCTGGGAGAGAGAGAGGTAAGTGAGGTTGACAAGAATATTAGGGTTCCAGCACTCTGGGAGGCAGAGGCAGGCAGATTTCTGAGTTTGAGGCCAGCCTGGTCTACCAGAGTGAGTTCCAGGACAGTCAGGGCTATACAGAGAAACAGAGAAACCCTGTCTCGAAAAAAACCAAATCCAAAAAAAAAAAAAAAAAGAAAGAAAGAAAAAGAAAAAAGAAAAAACAAAAAAGAATATTAGAGTTAATTAAGTTAGATAAGCAAGCTGGGAGGTAGCCTAGGCTATAATAAAATTAATGTTTGGTGGGTCCAAGGAACACTGCTGTACTGGAGTCTTCCTCAACTGCTTTCCATTTTTTAAAAAAGATCTACTTATTTACTTATTTATTTTATCTATAGTGTTCTGCCTACATATATTCCCTGAACACCAGAAGAGGGCACCAGATCTCATTACTGATGGCTATGAGCCACCTTGTAGTTGCTGGGAATTGAACTCAGGATCCCTAGAAGAGCTATTAGTGCTCTTAATCTCTGAGCTAGCTCTCCAGCCTACTCTCTGCCTTTTTTGTTAATCTTGATCAACAATTTGGCAGGATTTAGAATCACCATGGAAACAAATTTCTGGGCATGTTTGAGGGAAAACAAATTCCTAAATTAGGTAAAGGTAAAAAGGCTTTCTCTCCCTCCTTCCTAACTGGGCACAATGTGACTAATTGTTTCCTGCTCCTGATACCATACCTTTTCTGCTATTATGGACTTTATTCTTTGAAACTATTAATAGTTCTTTCTCTCTTAAGTTGCTTTTGCTCTGCATTTTGTTACAGTAACAAGACAAATGATGGATAAACTTCTTTCATTTATTCTTAACTTCAGAGGTCCAGCCCATAGCATGTGACCCCCAACCCTCTTACACTGTTAACATAAAGTATGAGGACCAATGCCTCAAGTAAACAAGGACTTTTTTTTTTCTTTTTTTTTGGTTTTTTGAGACAGGGTTTCTCTGTGTAGCCCTGGCTGTCCCGGAACTCACTCTGTAGACCAGGCTGGCCTCAAACTCAGAAATCCCCCTCCCTCTGCCTCTCAAATGCTGGGATTAAAGGTGTGCGCCACCACTACCTGGCTAAACAAGGACATTCTTAAAATGGATAGAATATTCTAGGCAGTTAAAACTTATATGCTGGGGCTGGAGGGAACCACTCAGTTAAGAGCACTTGTAGCTCTTGCAGAAGACTCAGGTTTGGTTACCAGCACAGACATGATTGTTCATAGTCATCCTTAACTCCAATACCAGGAAATCTAATGCCATATTCTGACTTCTGCAAACACTGGGCATCCATGTGGTACACATAAATGTACATGGGCAAAACATGCAGAAAACAAATTCCTAAAAAATAAAAAAAAGAGCCAGGTGGTGGTGGTGCATGCCTGTAATCCCAACACTTGGGAGGCAGAGGCAGGCGGATTTCTGAATTCAAGGCCAGCCTGGTCTACAGAGTGAGTTCCAGGACAGCCAGGGCTATACAGAGAAACCCTGTCTTGAAAAAACCAAATCCAAAAACCAAAAAAGAAGAAGAAGAAGAAGAAAGAAAGAAAGAAAGAAAGAAAGAAAGAAAGAAAGAAAGAAAGAAAGAAAGAAAGAAAGAAAGAAAGAAAAAGAGTTATAGCCATAGAATCAGGCACACTGGACCTACTTTGCTGGCAAATCCATGAACTAAAATAAGAATCTCTAAGTTCATATTGACATAAAGAGGGTAAGTGGACTGGAGTGATGGCTCAGTGGTTAAGAGCCCTGGCTGTTCTTCCAGTGAACCTGAGCTCAATTCCCAGCACCTACTTAGTGATTTACAACCACCTGTAACTACAGTTCCAGGGTATCTGATATTCTTCTGGCTTCTACAGGCATGCATATATATATATATCCAGGCACTGGATATATATGTGGTGCACAGACAAAACATGCACATAAAATAGAATAATAAAATATTTAAATAAATAGGATAAAAAATACTTCCTTCTTATAAAAGAATAGTCATGAATGACTATACAAGGATGGAATTAGGAAAATTACTCTGTAACTGTATTAGTTATTTTTCTATTGCTGTGACCAAGACAATCTATAGAAGAAAGAGCTTACTTGGGCTATGGTTCTATAAGTTTAAAGTCCATGATGGCAGAGAATAGGGGACCAGTGCCAAGAATTAGAAGCTTCAAGTAAAAGTTGAGGGCTCACCTCTTGAACCACAAGCAAGAAAGAGAATATACTGAGGTTCTGAAATCTCAAAACCAATCCCCAGTGACATATTTCCTCTAGCAAGGCCATACCTCCTAAACTTACATGGTGCCACCAATTCAGGACCAAGTATTCGAAAGTCTGAGCTTGGGGGAAAGAGGGACATTCCCATTCAGCTCACCATGGTAACCACATATTAATTGCTTGAAGCAAATATCATCAGTGGATGCTGTAGTGAGTTGATTGATGACTCTCAGAGAGGTGTATACTGATGCACTTCATGTATTGATCCTCAAGATGTGTCAGTGTTGACCTTCTTTGGCATAAGGATCTTTGCAGATGTGATTATAAGTCTTGGGGTGAGCTCATCCCGAGTTAACCAGCTAGGTCCACACCCAGTGGCAATTCTCCTCATAAATAACACGAAAGCAGGCAGACACATAGAGGAGAAGGCAATATGAAGACAGAGATGGAGTAACATGGCCACAAGCCACAGAGTGTCACTGAAAACAATAAAAGACAAAGATTCTCCCTTAGAGCTTCCAGAGTCAGTATGGTCTAAGAAACAAGGAATTTCTATTAGATTAATCCCCCTTGTTTGTGTAAGTTTTGTGGGTCCTGTGGTTTTCTTTCTTTCTTTCTTTCTTTCTTTCTTTCTTTCTTTCTTTCTTTCTTTTTCTTTCTTTTTTAAAGCACCCATGAAATACTGAACTACCAAAGAAAACATAGTAACTGAAAACAAAGAATGGAGCTCCATGGCAAGCACTTACACCTATATCTTAGGGAGTTCATGAGGATTAAGAACATAAATCTAGGGCCTAGAGAGATGGCTCCAGATGGTTAAGAGCACTGACTACTCTTCCAAAGATCCCAAGCTCAAATCCCAGCAACCACATGGTAGCTCACAACCATCTGTAATGAGATCTGATGCCCTCTTCTGGTGTGTCTGAAGACAGTGACAGTGTACTTACATATAATAATAAATAAATCTTTAAAAAAAAAGAATATAAATCTATGCAACCCCCTTACTAAGGGATCACACTCATCTTGATTAGCTACTTCTGCAGGAAGTTTCTGATTAAATAGTCCCTAAGAAGATTTTGAGTCTCCACTGTTTTTGGAGAAACTCCACTTCTTAAAGGAGGCTTCCAAAGAAGCAGGCTTTAAGAGGTGCCTTCCCTGATTCCATTGCTGTCTTCCGAGGAATTGTAGCAAGTAGCAGAGTCATCAAAGATGACTGATAAGATCAAGCTTCCGAGAAAATGATAGTTGAGCCTCATTCTGATTTTCAAGTTGATTTTCTGATAGAGAGATAGGGTCTCTATATTTCATAGGCTGGTCTCAAACTCTTCTTTAAAGAGATCCTCCTACCTTGGTAGGAGGGACCACAAGTGTGTATCACCTTGTCTGGCTTATTTCCATTGTTTTAATTGCCAATGCTGGCCTAAGAGATTGAAATTAGAGTTGCCTATGCAAAGCCAAAGCTGATGGTAACCCTCAAAACGAGAAAGACAACAGAACACTAAACCCCTTCACCATAATCAACTAACTTCTCTCAAACAAGCACATTTGTTAAATGTGGTCTCTTTGAATTATTTCTATACAATGGTTGGTCTATTTGTAAAAAAGGAAATGTATGGATTTATAGATGTCATTTCTAATCAATCAACGCTAAATTCTACATTATCTCCCAACCCTCATTCCTGTATAATTCAGCCATTTTGGTCTCTTTGCCTGTGTCGTGGTCAGTGGCTCCTCTCCTGGGTGGGGTCGTCTACTAGGCATGCTCAGCCTGGATTCTTTCCTCTGATCGCTTTCTCTCTTAGTACCTAAGTCTCTAAGAAGTTAAGAGTAGGTGTTTCACAAGCAAAAAAAAAAAAAAAAAGAGGGGGGGAGTGGATTTTTTTTTTTAAATCTACTATTCAAGGCTAGACCGGTTAAGAGAACTGGGTACTCTTTCAAAAGACTTGGGTTCTATTCCCAGCACCTACATGGCAGCTCAAAACTGCTTGTAACTCTAGTTTCAGGCAGTCAGAAGCCCTCTTCTGGCCTTTTCTGACACTGTCATGTGCATAGTACACTGACATACATGCAGGCAAAACACCCATGCACAAAAATAAAATAAAAGCCTTGTTTTTGTTTATTACTTACTTTTGGTTTTTCAAGACAAAGTTTCTCTGTGTAAAAGCCTTGACTGTGGTGGAACTAGCTTTGTAGACCAGGCTAGTCTTGAACTCACAGAGATCTGCTTGCTGGGGTTAAAGGCACACCCAACCCCCAAAAATGCTTGCTTAAACAAAACAAAACAAAATAAAAAATCTTCTTGCCATACTTATCTTTAATTATTTTGTAGTGCTAGGGATTCAACCCAGGACATATACTATATGAGGGTTTTATCTGAGAGCTACACCACCACCAGTACACACAATTAGTTATCTTATTTAAAACAAGAACAACAATGCTCATTCTAAACTTTTGACCCAGGAACAGGCTTGAAATAGCTTGGTTAGGCTTGACTGGAAACAGACATGCAAAGCCTGCAGTCCTTCTTAAAATCAGTCATTCATTCAGAATGAGTTTAAAAGTCAATGGTACATGGCTTTACAATTTTAAAGTATTTGCTTACCTGTATCAGAGTTCCACATTGTGCCCTATAAACATATATATATATGTATATATATATATATACATATATATACATATATATAAAATTATTTAGTAATGATATTCATAAGAATCTTAACAGTTGAGAAAATTTTATATTCGGATTAAACAAAATTTTATTCATCAGGCAAAGGAACATATATGGTAATAAGAATATTATTTCAAAATACTAAAATTTTTCCTTAATATCTTATATTTTTGGTTGTGAGTCTGGCCTTTTTAACGGCTGAGCCATCTCTCTAGCCCTTTCCTTAATATCTTTTCTCTGATTTATGTGTTATAAACAAACTACATATTGCTGTAAAGACTATAAAGGTTTTATTGGTACTTGTTTGGGTTTTGTCTGTAAATTCACCTTTCAATACCGGTTGTATCTCCAACTAAGTTCCATAAAACATTTACAGCACACCACTCCGTTTCCCACACTCTCCACAGAGCCAAAAATTTAGTGCTCACAAAAGTACTTATAAATATATATTAGCTAGTTATGAAGAGTTGTTTAATTTAGACTCCAGATCACCTGTCTTCTGGAAGTAAATGTTGTAGAAGGAGGAAAGTATTTGCCCTACTTCTCAGCTGGATCTGAGATTTGGCAAATTCCTTCCTCATGGAAAACCACTTTCTAAAGATACCCTGGTAAATGCTTACTGGGATTAACATAAAAACTGGAAAGGTCAATTGCGGCCACACCTTCGAATTCATTTGTAAATAACCACTACTTTCTTTTCTTCCCCACCAGGGGACCAGGCTGCAAGAGTCACAGGTGCAGGAGAGTTTTCACTAAAGACAGCATAGAAACAAAAGGATGCAGGCGCCAGGAGGAAAACAGTCTCGCAGAACAAAATCAGTCTCGGAGGGGGATAGCAGATCTAATAGCAAGTATTATAGAAGTTTAGATAGTCACCAGAGATAATGTATCAGCTTTATTAGGTCTTCCGTTACGCCAGTTACGCCTGTCTGATTGCCTTAAACCTTTGTGTCAGTCTTTATCTTGAGGGACCTCCTTGCTAAGCACGTGATAGGTGTTAAACCAATATTGATTTTTTTAGGGGAGATGGTAATTAAACCTAAGCTTCACGGTTAGTTTTAACTTTCAATTTATGGCTCACAAGCCAAACGATTCATATGATCCCTGAATTTCATTACTCTTAAGGAGAAACAGTTCGGGTAGGCACGACCTCAAAGTCATTATATTACTCCCGCCACACCGCCTATAAGTCAGATAAGGCAATGTTTGGGTAGAGTCCTGAAGAGATTAAGCATCTTGAGCAGAGAGCCCCAACATAGTGCATAGTGAGTTCGGATGTAGTGTAATTAAAGTCATCCAGATGGTAGTTGGACTAATCAATGATGAGGCAGTATTTATCTTGGGATAGAAGACTCTAAACTCCAGAGTGAGAAAAATCCCCAAGGTGGGGGTGGGGACAGTTAATAAGCACCCCTGGGAAAGGCCCATTCAGCTAGGGCTAGAAAATTCGTTTGAATTTGAATCTATTTGAATAGAAATCTCCCCCAGGAAGCAGGAACCAGATCCTCTAAGCCCAGCAAACTTTGGGCAGGAAGCGAGTACTGTAAAGCAACAGTTCCTTGTCTGTGGTTTGGGGCGCAGAGAAAGAAATCACAAGTGGGACTCGAGTGTTTGAGTCCCTTCAAAGAACCAGTTACGAACTCCAGGCACAGTGCTGGCAAGCCTTCTCCTGTCCAAACCTATGCGGGTGCTCCGGCGCGTAGGCCTGCTCTTTACCGCTAGGGCGTCCACGGAGCAGCCCTCGTCCCGCCTGGCCCCCGAATCCGCAGTCCGTAGCGCGGGGCGCCGAGGGGGCGGGGCGATGAGCGGGCGGAGGGCGCGGGAGGTGCATCCTGGGAAATCCAACAACATGGGGCGCCTGGGCTGCGGGCGCTGTGGCCGCCTCGCGTCCCGGCCGCAGGCGCCGCCGCTCCCCTGACGTCCGAGCCGAGGCCCGCCCGCCGCAGCTCGGTTCCCCCGCCCAGGCGCCCCCGCCCCCCGGCCGCGCCATGTGAGGGGCAGCTCCCGCCACCGCCTCTTCCTCCCCGCGCCTCCCGCCCGCCCCCGCCGCCTCAGCCCCCGCCATGGACGCGCACTACGCGCCCGCGGGCTTCGCTGAGCCTCCCGCGCCTCCCGCCAGCGCCGCCACGCAGCCCGCTGCTCCCGCCTGGGCCTACGAAGCCCGGGTTCCGGCCGCCGCCTCCAGCCCCAGCTGCAGCGGCAGCAGTCCCAGCCTCAAGGCCAGGTAGGGAGGGTGGGCGCGGGGTCTCACTGGGCCAGGAAAGGCCGCGGATGCGCCGGGGCCTGTGCCCGCCCCTCTCGGGGCCCAGGCCGGGTAGAGAGCCTTCGAGGCGCCCTTCTTCCCTCTCGGGAGAGGCGGTGGACAACTCCTGACGGGTGGTCCCGGCTGGGAAGGGGGCGCATGGTGCAGGATTCGCGCCTAGGGCGAGCCGGGGCGTGCGGCAGAAGGGAAGGTTGGGCGGGATGGAGGGGCTCAGTCACCTCTCGGTGCTGGACTCCCACATGGTAAAGTTTAAGCTCCGGGCTGACCTCGGTATCTGGGGAACCCGGACTGCCTGGGGGGTGAGGGGGGGAGGCCTGAAGGGGCGCCGCGGAGCCCTGGGCAGTGACATTCCATTGTATTGGAATCTGGGTGGCCGACAATGTGGTGTTGGGGGCCTCGGCAGTGTGAAGGTGAGGGCGGTGGCAGGGGATGAGGAGCGGGGCTGTGTCGCTGACACTGGGGGACCTAGGATGACTGGGCTGCAAGGGAACCCCCAGGGCGGGACACTAATGCAAAGCAGGGGCTGGGTGACATATGTTTGCAGTGATGGCTGTGTTCCACGCGTTCAAAGTTGCTTTTGGGTTTCCTCTCCTTTTAACAACGGCAGGAAGTCAAGAATCCCTCTTGGCTGTTGGTGCCGGTGGGTGACTGAGTGTTGGGAAGCATTGAGGGATGGTGTTCGAAGAAGGCTCTAAAGGTCGAAGACCCAAAGCATGCTTCTCTATCTCCGTTCATTGTATAGTGCGGCGCTTCAAAGATTTCATCCTTATTCCAGCATGGGCAATAGACCCCAAAATGTGGACTCTTGTTTAATATTTAAGCTCGCGAGAAATGTGTAGCAGTACCACACTTTGAAACGGTCCCATTCGAATGATAACTGGAAGGCGTGGTCTGGTTTGAAGGCTTTGGGAGCGGGGTATTTTTAAAGCCGCCTCCCCTGAACAATACTCGATCTAGTAGGCATAGCTTCTGACCCAAGAACAGGGAAATCCTGGCTTGTTAATGACTTCATCCTCAGCTACCAACAGGAAGCCTTGTACCTATATGATCTCACCAGGTTTCTAAATTATTTTTAACGACTCGAGTGAACTTTTTATTTCACTTTACACATTCTAATTTTTCTTATAAAAACCTTTGTTTTTATAAAAGTGCCGCTTTCATGATTTAGAATAGATGTGTAAAGAATTAACAAGTCTTTGTCTTAGATTGTACCTTGGGTTATTATGAAAGAAAGAAAAAAATAATAATAATGCTTCAACAAAAGAGTAATTATAAACCTCAGAAAAATCTTTTGTTTAAAAGGATCCTGGATTTTTTTTTTAAAAAAAAGTGATTTTTCCAGTTTCAAGCCTACTGAAGATGCTGAGGTCTTTCATAAATGGCTATAGTTTTGTGTTACCGTAAATAAGCCATTTTGAAGAATTTTTAGGAAGGATATTAGGCCCTTCTTGGTTATTTTTGGTGGTAATTTAACTATCATTTTACAGAGAATGGTTACATTATCTATGATCATTTAAAAATTTTCTCTCCAGAGAACAGCAATGATGGGTAATGCGTAGTAGCATCTCCTATATCTCAAATAATTTTTTCTCTTTTTGGTGAATAACACTGAAATGCTGCCTAGTTATTGTCTGTTATTTCTTTGAGCAAAATACCTCTGAGGCAAAAAAACAAATGGTGGCTGGCCATATTTTCCAAATGTTATCAGGGTAACGCTGAATAACTACCTAAGCATGTTTGAAAACAAGTTTAAAAGATTTTTGTTATTGTTTTGAATGTTGCTGGTTCTTAAATGCACACACACACACACACACAGTTTAAAACATTTTGGAGGGGTGTGGTCAGCTAAATTATAGCGTAGATAATGCAGGCTTTCCCCCTCCCCCATAAAACCTGCTTTGTTAACATGCTGTGTTAGGATTAGGCCATCTGTACAGGGCTGCTCACACTTCTTAGTGCTACTTTACTTTTCTTCAAACCAGGCAAATGTCCTCTGATTTCAGTTATATCCAAAGTATTATAGCTGAAATGTGCCTCCAGAGTCCTTAAAGATCAGGCATTTCAAAAGCTTAATCGTATTTTTGCAACAGTTTAAAAAGCCGTTTTGTAATTCATGTATCAGTTGAATGTTTTTGTTTCCCTTTTGTGGCAGCTTCTTCCAAAAGTGCAAATGAACACTAGTTGTGATGATGTAATGTAGATATTTATCCATAAAGAATTAGCCTGTCTGCCACCTTGCTTCCTGTAACTTACTCAGAAACGGACAGATGGTCATGGCATTCACTTGTTACTGACACGGGATCTAATGTTCTACTTTATGTCTTTGCTTGCTCCTAAAATGCATGTTCATCACAGGAGGTGCCTTGGAAACCATACGTCTGAAACAGTATTTTCTTTCATATATCAGTTCTATCAGATGCTAGATTTTTTTATTTGTTTTTTGTTTTGTTTTGTTTTTTGGTTTCTTTGGTTGGTTTTGGTTGATTGGTTTTCTTGGTTTTTGGTTTTTTTTTTTTTTTTTTTGTTCTTGACAAGGCTGCCCTGAAACTTACTATGTAGACCGGGCTGCCCTCAAACTCACAGAACTGCCTACTTCTGACTCCCAAATGTTGGGATTAAAGGTGTGGGCCATATTTGGTTGTTGTAGCACCTGGAAAATGATGAGGAAACTGTTTGGCTTTTTTTTGTTTTTGTTTTCTTTAAAAAGGATTTATAGAGAGGTTTTTGGACTCTCTGAGTGTTTCTAACGTAGCACTTGGTAGTTACTTGTGTAGTTTGGGGCTAGGAACTGGTCTTGTACATTTCTACTTGTTTGCCCTCCCCCCCTCAGCTTTAGAAGCCTATGGTCATGTGCTTTGTTCATTATCATGAACTTTTAGGAGGTTGTTTGAGGGGTTGTTTGCTTTTGTGTTTTCAATATGGATTCTATAAAAGAATAAATTGAAGGGATTAAGAAAAAGGTGCTCTTATATTAGGGAGCTTTATAAATCATGTAAGTGAAAGATAACAGGAGCTTGTGTCAGTGCAGAATGGAAACAGAAAAATGATGGAATATTTAACAGTCGAAGGGCTAGACAGGCATGGAAACTTGCACCTGTAATCCCTGTATAAAAAAGGGTTGCTTTGAGTTGAAAGCCAGCCTCTTTTTCCAGTGTCTCAGCCCCATAAAAGGCTTGGTGACAGAATTCTCAGGTTTCTGGACTGAGCAACTAGGTGGCAGGAGGTGTGGACAAAGATGAATCTGTAAGGAGAAATAGAGGTGAGATGGGTGCAAAAACATGAGCTCATCATTAAATGACCTTTACTACTCTAGTAAAAGGTCAGAGAGATAGTGGAATATGTGACTAGGTGCTCAAAGGCAGTTTGAGCTGAAAACAAATAAGGTCATCTCCTTTGAGATGGCATTTAAAAACACATCAGTCCTAAGCTTTGAGTAAACATGAGGGATTAGTTAGAAGGGGAATTAAAACTAGTCAAGAACAAGGAACAGTTCTGGGCCAGAAATGATGAGGGAGAACCAGGAAAGTGCAGTGCAGTTGAAAAATCTTCAGCCTACAGCAGAAAGGACGCCGAAATAGGATAGTGCATTGTCTCTAGGCCAAGTCAGGAGAGCTTACCTCTCACATGGTGAATACCATTAGACTTTTACCGTATGGCAGTTCAGTATTATGGCTAAACAGAGGTTCTAGACTCACAATGCCTGAGTTTAAATCTCAGCCTCATGACCTAGAAGCTTTGTGGCTGCAGCCGTGTTGCTTAATATGTCTGTGCCTTAGTTTTCTCATCCATAAAAAAAAAAATTAGAATACGTACTGTAGGACTGATACGGCTCAGCACTTAGGAGCAAGGGGGCTCAGGCTTGACTCAGTTCCCATCACCCACGTGGAGGCTCACACATCTGCAATTCCAGTTCCAGGAGATTGGATGCTCTCCTGGGAGGCACCATGCTTACACATGATGCACATATATACATGCAGGTAAAATACTCATACTGAGAAAACTATTTTAGAAAAACCTATTGTACCAGGTAGTGGTGGTGCAAACCTGTAATCCCAGCACTCTGGGAAGCAGGCAGATTTCTGAGTTTGAGGCCAGCCTGGTCTATAGAGTGAGTTTTAGGACAGCCAGGGCTATACAGAGAAACCCTGTCTCGAAAAAAACCAAATCAAAAAAACAAAAAAAAAAAAAAAAAAAGAAAGAAAGAAAAGAAAGAAAAAAAAAGAAAACCTAGTGCAAAAGATTTTTGTGAAAATATTAATGTGTGGCTTTAAAACAGTGGCTAGTAAAAATTAGCTCATGAAATAATAGCTACAGCAACAATACTGTTTATACGTTAATACTTTTTGGACTCTAATGCAGAAGTTTGATTGAAATAGCCTTTTGCTTATTTGGGATTGTCCTTACCTATAAATTGTGATCTTATGAGATCTTTTCCAAAAACTTGAAGGACACTCTAGCTTTAAGACTTTAATCCCAGCAGTCAGGAAGCAGAGACAGGTGGCTCTCGAGTTTGGGGCCAGCCTGGTCTATAGAGCAAGTTCCAGGACAGCCAGGGTTACACAGAGAAACCTTAAGCCAGTGAGAATAGATTGCTTGCCTAGCATGCTGCAGGCCTTGGGGTCCATCTCCAGCATCACATGAACTCCAGGTGTAGTGGCACATGACTTTGTGTGGGATAAGATGGGGTTGGAGTGAAGGTGTATATGCATCTTATTCCCTTTCCACCCTGTATGTAGCAGGGTGCAAGATGAAGGGTTAGATGTTTGATTACTGAGGAAAAGGGATATAGGCCACTGCTTGTCTTCATATTTCCTTGCCACATCCTCTGGAATGAGTACTAGAGAGTATTCGACTTAACACATCAATTCACTCATTAAAATGTGCTGAGCATCTGAGTTCCCCGATACTAGACAAAGTTCTATGGGGTACTGCAAAAATAGGAAAGACACCACCCTGCCACTTAAAGAACTTTGGGTCTATAAGGTTGACAGGGTCACTAATATACCTGTTACTTCTGCTTGGTACTAAATGCTGGCTTAAGCCAGACTTAAGAGTTCTTTTCTTCTCCATTTTCTCCATTCCTTCTAGCTGAACTTGATGCGAATGAAGTGACATTCAAATTTATACTTTTATTTTTGCATCTAGCACCTAACATCTTCATGTGGATATTGGATAGGTAGTTTTGTTGTTGTTGTTGTTATTGTTGTTTTGTTTTGTTTTGAGACAGGGTTTCTCTGTATAGTTCTGGCTGTCCTGGAACTCACTCTGTAGACCAGGCTGGCCTTGAACTCAGAAATCCACTCCTAAGTGCTGGGATCAAAGGCGTGTGCCACCACTGCCTAGCCTGAATAGGTGTTTTAAACATACTAGTTCTAAAACATGATTATCTTTCCCATCTTAGTAAATGCTGCCACTGTTTACCATAATCCAACAACTATTGTACTATTGTGGTTTCTTGTTGCTTTCCTTGCTTCTACTTTAGGCCCTCTAAATTTTGTGTGTATGAATGTTTTGCTTGTGTGTGCGTGTGCGCGCGCGGCTCACCACATGCAAGCGGTGCTCTTAGAGGTCAGAGGAGGGTGTAGGAGTAGTTACAAGTGGTTGTGAGCCACCTATATGGGTACTAGAAATCAAACCCAGGTTCTGCAAGAGTAGCTAGTGCTTTTAACCTCTAAGCCATCTCTGTACCCTCACCCCATTTTATTAGGTATAAAATGGATAGAGTTAGCTTTTCAAAACTCAAATCAAGTGATGCAGTATCTTAATTCAAACCTTTCAGTGTTACTCAAGGTCAGACAGAGTCAGATCTTTGGCCTCTGGAGCCCTCTGTTGTCTGAGCCTCAACTAATTCTCGTGTATCTCATGTTGTACCATCCCTGCAGTCAGGCTGTTTTCTCCAGAAGCATGCTGAAGTTAGGACTTTTGCTGGATGTTCTTTTCACCTGGAGTTGTCTTTGCCGTTTCCGGGCATTTTGGCTCTTTCCCAGATGTTTTCTGACTGCCCTGATGGAGGGGTACAGAACCGGTTAGTAGTTCTCATCTCTGTCAGAATGTAGTTTCCATTCCCATCATCATCATCTTTGAATTAGTTTTGATTTTTCAGGAGCCTTTTAGGTTTGTTATGCTTTGACCATATCACTAGCCCAACCACTAAAATGTACGTTTCATTAGACTAGGATTCCTGTAGTGATTGATAGCATAAGCTAAAGAGTAAGAATGTTTGAGCTTGTATTTTGACTTAGCTTCAGTATGATTTTCAACAAGTTTCTTATGCTTTGGTTCGTTTTATTGAGTGAAGACAATTTGGATTCTTTTTTTCTTCTTTAAAATTTGTTTATGTTTTTGAGTAAATGCTGTCTTCATGCACACCAAAAGAGGACATCAGATCCTATTACAGATGGTTGTGAGCCACCATGTGGTTGCTGGGAATTGAACTCAGGACCTCTGGAAGAACAGCAAGTGCTCTTAACTGTTGAGCCATCTGTCCAAGCCCAACAGTTTGGATTCCTAAGTAAAATAAATTAGAAAAGCATCTAGAGCCATGTCAGTGTATAGAACAGTGCACACAGCAGCATGTGCTGCCAACACTGATGTATTCTGAGTGCCAGCAAACATCCAGGTATACACTTGAGAAGTTTTTGGTGGGTGAGTGGGGAGAGATACAAATATGACTGGGGGAATTACAGGGAAAATTATTTCTATTTAAGATAATCGTGAATCATTTGGCAATTAAACTGTACACAGACTGACTTCGTTGTTATTGTTGCCTGATAGAAAGGAATTAGCACAAAGGAGCTTCCAAGAACAAGTGTCCAAGAGGAAGGATGTGGACTCTGCTCCTCAAGTTTGTGGCTGGTCTTTGAACTGGCAGAGGATTGCTTCTGTCACAGTCTGTCACCCTGTGCAGTCTTTGGTTAAGTACAGTCATTCTGAGAGGGAGACTATACAAAGGTATGTTTCATTGTGGTGGCTCACCAGAATTATACTGCCAGAGAGTGAATATTAGATTTTAGGATGCTTTAGAGTTTAGTCTCTAAAGTTTAGGGAACTTGAAACGATTTTATAGAAGGTTGATATTGTGAATGAATTGGCTTTTTTTAAAGGCTAGTGCATGTCTGTGTAAGTGTATGTATGCCCCTTATGTAAGGATGCCCTTGGGGCCAGAGGAGGGTGTCAGAGCCACTGATGCTGAAGTTTAAGGCAGGGGTGAGCTGCCCCGTGTGAGTCCCAGTCCTCTTAAGAGCAGCATGTGCTCTTAGCTTTGCGCTACCTTTCCAGCACTGTCACCACCAAATTTAAATAAGTCTTGCTAGTTTTTTTTTCCTTCTTTGCAGCATTTTTACTTACTTGTTCTTGAAGTGTTTGTTCTTAGATGGCAAGACCAGAGAAGTGTGAGTTCAGAAGTGTGTATAGAGACAATAAAGGAATATCAAAGGTAAAAGATTTTAGTGAGTGAAGTATATTTATTCTCAGCCTTAAACTGAAAACTATAGCATTTACTAAGTGATGTTAATGTACTAGCCTAATAATTTTAGTATGAGTGTCTGCTTACATATATGTCTTTGCACCATGTGCGTATGAGACACCTTCAGAGGCCTGAAGAGAGTGTTCCCATCACTTGGAACTGGAATCACAGCTGATTGTGAGTCGCTGTGTGGGTATGGGAATTAAACATGTATCCTCTAGAAGAACAAGTGTCCTTAAACACTGAGTCATCTAACTTCGGTGAATTGGCTTAATAAGATTAACTCGGGAATTCATTACAGAATTGGTTAGAACTGGTGGCAGAACTAGGAAACAGGTTGTGAAATAAGAGGCAGTGTACCACGTTAGACAAGAGGAAGGTGGTGGAGTTTTTAGTGATGCTGAGGTAGAAAGGTTAGGATGATGGGTCAGTGAGATGGCTCAGTCTGTAAAGGTGCTCGCCAGTCTGGTGACCTGAGTTCAATCCCCAGATTGGCAGGAGAGCTGACATCATGAGTGTCCTATGGTACATTTGTCCCTTCCACAAGAAAAGGAAGGATTCAATGAATGAAAAACAAAAAAAGTAAAATTATTAGGGGTTGTTGGCAGCAATATTAAAAGGTAAGAGAAAGGTATATTTGGATTAATTTGAGAATTTTATACAATGTGTTTCGATCATGCTCATCATGCACCCTTCCACAACTCTATTTTTTTTAAAGATTTTTTGTTGTTGTTGTTTTAATTTATTTATTATATGTAAGTACACTGTAACTGTCTTCAGACACTCCAGAAGAGGGAGTCAGATCTCATTATGGATGGTTGTGAGCCACCATGTGGTTGCTGGGATTTGAACTCAGGACCTTCGGAAGAGCAGTCAGCACTCTTAACCACTGAGCCATCTCTCCAGCCCCCACAACTCTATTTTTTGAGATAGGATCTTACTATATACTCTGGCTAACATGGAAATGTCTACATAAACCAACTGGCCTTGACTCACTCAGAGATCCTCCTACCTCTGCTTCCCAATTTCTGAGATGAAAGGCATGTGTCACTTTTATTTTTCTAAAGGTATATTTATTTTTAATGTGTGTGGGTGTTTTGCCTGCATATATGTCTATGCACCTTATGTACACTGCTTGTGGAGGCCAAAGAGGGCTTTCCCCAGAACTGGAGTTAGAGTTGCTGTATGGGTACTTTGAATTACACCTGGGTCATCTGGAAGAGCAGCCTGTGCTCTAATTTTTTTTAAGTGACAGAAATTGTTCATAAGTTTGTCAGCATTCAACTAGAGTTTTTTGGTGTGTATATGTATGTTATAAAGATGTTTGTATTCATGTCATTGTGTATGCACGTGTGTGACATGGAGGTCAGAGGTCAATGGTGTCTTCCTCTATCATTTTCTCCCTTAGTGTTTTGAGACAGGATCTGTGGCTGAACCTGGAACTCAGAATTCAACTATCTGGCTGGACAGTGAGTCTAGGGTTCTGCCTGTTCGGCCTCCTACAATGCTGAGGTAACAGATACATGCCACCATGCTTGGCTTTTTGTGGGTGCTGGGAATCCAGTTTCTCATACTTGCATACCAAGTACTTTATTAACTAAGCCATCTTCCTGTCCCCCAACCTGGTTTGAACTATGTATACATGGAATAAACAAATGCTGATATGATACACTTTCTTACAGTAAATGCTATACAACTCTTGTAGACCTTAAAGATTCAGTAGCAGTGGTTGGAGTGATCACTCAATGGTTAAAAGCACTGACTACTCTTTCAGAGGTCCTAAATTCAATTCCCAGCAACCACATGGTGGCTGACAACTATCTATATAGTAGGATCTGATGCTCTCTTCTGTCTGATGCTGTCTTCTGTCGTGCAGGCATACATGCAAATAGTGTGCTCATACACACAAATAAATAAATCTTTTTTTTTTTTAATTTGGTTTTTTCAAGACAGGGTTTCTCTGTGTAGCCCTGGCTGTCCTGGAACTCACTCTGTAGACCAGGCTGGCCTCAAACTCAGAAATCCACCTGCCTCTGCCTCCCAAGTGCTGGGATTACAGGCGTGCGCCACCAGCCAGGATTATACAGAGAAACCCTGACTGGGGGAGGGGGGGGGAGAAAAAGATTCAGTGGCAACAAATGCAGAAAACAAATCTTTATTCTTAGCCAGTCATGGTTATAATTCTAGCATGCTTAGGCCTAGATAGGAGCCACCTAAGTTCCAGGGTAGCTGGGTTACATAGATAGACCTTGTCTTAAAAAACAAAATGGAAGTTTTGGTGGAGGTTGTTTGTTTAATTTGGGATGGGGTGTCATTTAGTTCAGGCTTGCCTCAGTCCAGTTATGTATCTGAAAATGACCTCAAAGTTGTCAATTCTCCTTCCACAACTCTGTGTTACCGTGTGTCTGGCAAAATTCTCTGTCCCAGTTGAACTTCACTTACTAGCCAGTAGGGAGGCAGAGGGCCAGTTAAGTAAAACATTTCCTCTTTGAGGACTAGCTAAGGAAGCAGCCCATGCAAAAGTCCTGAAGCCAGGAGACTGGCAGTTACCTTTCCTGACACAATCTTAGTGGTCCCTCAGAATCACCTGAAGGACTTGCTGAGCACACTGGCTGTTGGCCCATTTCCAGAGTTTCTGCATCTGGGATACAGCCCTATAATTTACATTCCTAATGTGCTCCTAGGTGATTCTATTGCTGCTTATTTAAGGACCATGCTGAAAACACTGATGTGAATCTTATCTTTCTTGGCAACTTGTTTCACAGAGCCTTTCTGACCACCAAATTTATTTTTAATTATGTGTAGGTGTCTGCTTGTATGTATGTGATTATAGATGCTGGAAGAAGTGTCAAAAACCATGGAGCTGGAGTTACAAAGTGTTGTGATCCTTGCCTGGTGGTAGTGATGGCACAGGCCTTTAATCCCAACACTTCGGAGGCGGAGGCAGGTGGATCTCTGAATTCAAGACCAGCCCAGACTACAGAGATCCAGAATAGTCAGCCCTCTGCCACTTAACAGTGTTATGGTCTTAGGAAAGTTAACTTTCCTAACCGTGGCTACACACACACACACACACACACACACACACACACACACACACACACACACACGGAAACAAAAAAAAAAAAAATCCAACTTATAACCCTCCTGATAGAAGTGCTTGTTGGGTCCTTTGGAAGAACAGCAAGTATTATTAACCTCTGATCCGTCTCTCCAGCCCCACTCTACCCAGAACTTAAGTAAACCCTTATTTACTATGATGTGTGTGCTTTTAGTTGACAAGACCAAGAAGTGAGTGTGGACTTTGTAGACAGTAAAGGATGCTCAGAGATGAAGGTTTTAGTGAATGGCCTATTCTCAGCTTTCCCCTGAGCACTGTAGTGGTTATTAGTGCCAGCTGTTGTGCGCTACTCTAGTAATTTTTGTCTATATAATCTCAGCTCCTCTGACTAAGGTACCATTGTTAACCAGTTTACAGAGAATGAAACTGAAGCATAGAGGGCTAACGTTCCTAAGACTTTTCCATCATGTTCTTAAGTGGCAGAGGTAGTATTTGAACTCTGGAAATGTGATGTGGGAGAATATGGTGTTAATCACAAGGTAATTAAGTTCTCCTGGAAAAGTCCTTTTGTGATGTTGATAAAAGATAAAGCAGGACTGTTAAATGAAGTAAAAGGCAAAGGTTAGGTATGGAAACCTTTGAAGAGTATATTGATTGGGTCTTTGGGACTTAACATCTGTGCTCAGAGGCTATGCTTCTGATTTTAAAAAGAATTAGATGGTTTTTCCTAGAGCACACTTTTGGTAAGAATTTTTTAGAGACAATTTAAGGCTATGGGTTTATATCAGATTGATCAATTTGTCGTAAGATATGGAAAATTTAGATGCTCTTACCAAGTACTCATATTTTTAAAGTACTGTTTTCCTTTGACTTCTTATGAAACCATGTTCACAAACTGTGTCTGATCTTTTCATCTTTAAGTGACACCAGTTTTTCACCTTGCACATCATATGCTTGTTTTGTTGCTGTGTCAAGCTACTTGAAATAAAAGCATATTAAGAAAGAGTAAGTTTGGATTATGGTTGGTGCACTGTGTCAGGGAAGGTTTGGCAAAAGCAGAGGAAGCTGGTACATTTGCACCCACAGTCAGGAATGTGTTCATCCTAACCGACCTTATAGAAAGGGTCACCCATGAAGGGTGAATCTTTCTACCTTGATTAATTTACGTAATTCCCTATATACATGTGGAGAGAAGCAGTTTCATGAGTGTTGGGATTAAAAGTGTTTGCTACCTTGCTTTGCACTTTAATGATATCTTAAGTAGAAATAAGGACAAATGAGACTTGAGTTTGAACTCGGAAATCATCCATAAGTGTAGCCATTACTTTTGGTTTTGTTTTGTTTTTAAAGATTTTATTTATTCAGCCGGGCAGTGGTGGTACAAGCCTGTAATCCCAGCACTTGGAAGGCAGAGGCAGAGACAGGCGGATTTCTGAGTTTGAGGCCAGCCTGGTCTGCAGAGTAAGTTCCAGGACAGCCAGGGCTACACAGAGAAACCCTGTCTCGAAAAACCAAAAAAGAAAAAAAGCCGGGTGGTGGTGGCACAGGACTGTAATCCCAGTCCTCTGGGAAGCAGAGGCAGGCAGATTTCTGAGTTTGAGGCCAGCCTGGTCTACAGAGTGAGTTCCAGGACAGCCAGGGCTACACAGAGAAACCCTGTCTCGAAAAAAACTAAAAAATCCCCACCCCCAAAAAGATTTCATTTATTAAATGTATGTGAGTACACTGTAGCCATCTTCAGACACACCAGAAGGGAGCATTAGATCCCATTACAGATGGTTGTGAGCCACCATGTGGTTACTGGAAATTGAACTTAGGACCTCTGGAAGAGCAGTCTTAACCACTGAGCCATCTTTCCAGGCCTGTACAGATTTTTTAAAAGATTTCTTTTATTTTTAATTGTGTGTGTGTGTGTGTGTGTGTGTGTGCGCGCGCGCGCGCATACATGTGCATACATAAGTACAGGTGCCCACAGAGTTCAAAAGAGGAAGTCAGCATAAAATCCTCTGGAGCTGGAGTTCCAGGCAGTTGTGAACTATCTGAAAAGGGTGCTCTATCCACACTCAGGTCCTAGGTAAGAATGGCACTTCCTCTTAACACTTGAACCATCTCTCTACCCCAAGATCTTTTTAAATTAAGAAAACATTTGTGGCCGGGCGGTGGTGGCGCACGCCTGTAATCCCAGCACTTGGGAGGTAGAGGCAGGCTAATTTCTGAATTCCAGGACAGCCAGGGCTACACAGAGAAACCCTGTCTCGGGGGTGGGGGTGGGGGTGGGGGAAGATTTATTAAAAAAAAAAAAAAAGAAAAGAAAGAAAGTGTGTGTGTGTGTGTGTGTGTGTGTGTGTGTTTATACCATTGGTGTACCTAATGCCCATGGAAGCCAGAGGACAGTGTTGGAAACCCTGGTTAACTAAAGTTATAAATGGTTGTAAACAGCAATTTGCTTGCTGGGAACTTAACCCTGGCCTTCTACAAGAACAGAAAGTATTTTTAACCATTCAGCTGTATTCCAGTCCCAAATTTTAGAATTAAAAAGAACTTTGGGCTTTGCAAGTGGGAGAACTCGTGCTCTCGGAGGCTGTGTACTCTGCCCAGAGTTTTGGCAGTAGTTGTAGACTCAGCACTAATACTCAGGGGCTGCTGACTGCAGTCCAGGGCTTTTATCTTCTTCAACTGTGGAAGGTTGGTATTGATAATGCTTTAAAAAAATTTTTTTAAGAGAATGCTGTTTTCTTTGTATTCTAGTTTGCAGTGGCTAAATTCTTTAACAAAGAGAACAAAGTGGCATAATTTCTTGGACAAAAGCATTCATTGATTGCTTAATATCTTACTACTTACATGCAAGTTCTAGCTTGTTTATATCTAGGATTTAACATATTTCATGGAACTTTTGATTGATTTTTAATCTTGGAATGTGTTTTATTCCTTAAGCATATAGACATAGGGGTAGGCTACCAGAAGAATGCTTTATGTTATTAATATCTGGATATAACCCAAAATGTAGCATTTTTAGCATTATATTCAAAAGCATTTGGTCCTTTAATCATAATTCTATCTTCATGACAGGAATTTGTTCCTTTAGGTGTGGGGGGTTTTATTTGTTTGTTTAGTTTGGTTTCTTGTAGACTTTAAAGTCAGTAGTATGTATTTTAAGTTTTTTCAGGGGGTATGTCTTAGTCAGGGTTTCTATTCCTGCACAAACATCATGACCAAGAAGCAAGTTGGGGAGGAAAGGGTTTATTGAGCTTACACTTCTACATTGCAGTTCATCACTAAAGGAAGTCAGGACTGGAACTCAAGCAGGTCAGGAAGCAGGAGCTGATGCAGAATGGAGGGATGTTTCTTACTGGCTTGCTCCCCCTGGCTTGCTCAGCCTGCTCTCTTATAGAACCCAAGATTACCAGCCCAGGGATGATACCACCCACAAGGGGCCCTCCCCACTTTATCACTAATTGAGAAAATGCCCAACAGCTGGATGTCATGGAGGCATTTCCCCAACTGAAGCTCCTTTCTTTGTGATAGCTCCAGCCTGTGTCAAGTTGACAAACAAAACCAGCCAGTACAGGGTATTTATTTTTTATTTTATTTTGTGTGGTTGTTTTTATCTGCATCTGTTTATATGTACCATGTGTGTGTGCTGTGCCTTTGTAGGTCAGAAGAGGGAATCAGATCCTCTGTAACTGGAGTTATAGACAGTTGTGAGCCACCATGTAGGTTATAGGAACCAAACCTGGGTCATCTGGGAAAGCAGCCAGAGCTCCTGTACCACTGAGCTAGCTTTCCAGGTCTTTAGAGCATTTTGCTTTGTTGTTTTGTTTTTAATTTTTTTAAAGATTTTACTTATATGGACATTTTGCCTGCCAGTGTATATATGCACCATGTGCATGCCTAGTGCCTACAGAGATAAGATGATGATGGATCTCCTGGTTGTGGATGGTTGTGAGTGGATGGATGATTGTGATTCCCATGTGTGTGCTGAAAGCCAAACTTCTGCCCTGCAAGAGCAGCAAGTGCTCTGAAGTGTTGAGCCAACTCTCCAGCCTTTCTCACCTACTTTTAAAACCCATCTTTGGGCAGAGAACATGGCTAGCAGGTAAAGATGCTTGACTGCCACATGATCCGGGCAACCTGAACTCACTAAGTGTTGTGTCATGTACACACCCCCATATCACATTAATAGACAGTTAATCGATGAGATGGTTTTCTTTGTTAAAGCTAATTAGATTAAAATCTTAGGGAAAAACCAGGTGGTGAATGAATCTCTGTGAGTCTGAGGCCAGCCTGGTTGGTCTACAGGGCAATTTTAGAACAGCCAGGGCTATGCAGAGAAACCCTGTCTCAAAAACAAAACATCATCAGCAACAACAAAACAAACAAAATGTAGGGAAAGATTATTGTTCTGTGTGTCAACTTGACACAGGTTAAAGTCATCAGAGGGGAAGTTGCCTCAGGAAAACGTTTCCATGAGATCCAGCTGTGGGGCATTTTTCCAATTAGTGATCTGGGGGAGGGCCCAGTTCATAGTGGGTGGTGCCATCCCTGGGCTTATAGTCCTGGGTTCTACAAGAAGACAGACTGAGCAAGCCAAGGGAAGCAGGCCAGTAAGCAGCACCCTCCATGGTGTCTGCAATCAGTTCTGCCTCCTGGATCTTGCCTTGCTTGAATTCTTGTTCTGACTTCAATAATGAATAGCAAAACGGTACTGTAAGCTAAATAAACCCTTTTCTCCCCAACTTGCTTTTTGGCCATGGTGTTTCATTGCAGCAATAGAAATCCTAACTAGGACAATTTATGCTTAAAACAGGGTAGAGAGTAGCAATTTTGATTTGTTTTGATTTTGTGGGAAAAGTCAAATTTTTAAGTTTAAGTGACAGCAACTAAGAAAGAGGATAGTTTCTCACTCAAGATTCTGACTCACTTTATCCTAAGTCTGTGTTCCTCCCATTCATGGTCGTATGGATTAGAGATCTAATCTTTTTGTTCATTCTCTTCTCTAGGCCTTAGAGTGAGGGTGGGGAGGGTTAATAAATGTCTTAGGAAAGGCTATGTGGAACTTTAAATACTCGCACTTTTTTTCCTAGGCTGTTCAAAATACAGAAATTAGAAACAGTACCTGCATTGTGAAGAATTTTTTTACACTCTACAGTTAAAAAATAAATAAATAGGCTATTGTTTAAAACTATTAGGAGTGGCTCTCTTTCATGGCACCTCCTAGGCAGTCAGCTATGTCAAGATGAAGTTAAAATCTCCTTCCCTGACACTGGCTGTCTGACACACATTGAAGTGGACAATGAACACAAACTTTGTGTGTTCTGTGAAAAGTGCGTGGCCACAGAAGTATCTAGTAATGCCCTGGGCGAAGAGTGGAGGGTTGTGGTCTGAATCAGTGGTGGGAAGGACAGTCAAGGTTTCCCAAGAAGCGAGGTGTTTGGCCCATGGCAGAATGCACCTGCTATTGAGTAAGGGAGATTCCTTTTGTAGATCAAGGAGAACTGAAGAGAGAGAGAGGGCCAGTCTGTTCATGGGTGCCAATCTCAGTGTTCTCTACTTTTTTAAAAAGAAAAGGGTGTTCCTCGACTGACAGGTACCACTGTGCCTCATTGGTTGGCACAACCGGTTGGTTGGCAGAATCAGAAAGCTTTTTTAATCTCTAAAGAAGATGATTTTCATTACTATGTTGTCAGAAGGCCCTGAAACAAAGTGAGAAGCCCAGGACCAAAGCATGTACAAGTGTACATGATGTTGACAAGTGTCAATATCAGTGTCTACGCTGCAGGACACGTGGAGTAACATTTACTTGTTACTTCACGTGTCCTGCAACGTAGACACTAATGTATAGTTCTGAAGAAGCAAAACACTAAGAAAAACAATTGTAGTTCACACCTGTAATCTCAAGATTGGAGAGGCCAGTGGAGGCAAGAGAGGCCCTAGATTCAGGCTGGGTTACATAGTGAGAAGTTGTCTCAACAAAACTATACAGATAGACACAGAGTAACTAATTTTTGTGATCTGGATTTGTCTTAGGGTTTATCTCTGTGGTAATATACCACAACCAAAAGCAACTTAGGGAGAGAAAGGTTTATTTCAGTTTGCATATCTCAATCACACACATTGCATCTTAAATGAAAATCAGGGCAGGAATCTCGAGCCAGGAAACTGTAGAAGAACTCTGCTTACTGTCTTGTTCCACATGGCTTGCTCAACCTGTTTTCTTACACAGCCCAAGGGTAGCACTGCCCACAGTGAACTGGCCCTTCCCATATCAATCATTAATCAAGAAAATGTTTTAAAGGTTCTTCCATGGGTCATCTGATATAGGCATTTTCTCAACAAAAATTCTTTCCAAATAACTTTAGCTTACATCAGGTTGACCAAAAACCAAATGAACAAACAACTTCCCCTCAAATAGCAAAGGATTGAACTTAGAGCCTTGCATACACTAGCCCTCCTGAGTGATATCCTCAGCCCTAGTCCAAGAGTTTTTCTTGTTTTCCCAGTGTTGGTATTCCAAACTAGGAATATGTGTATATTGGGCAAGTACTCTGCAGCTGAACTATTATATATCCCTAGTTACATATAAACATGTTTTAAAAATGATTATGCATTATAGAGATGGGCCAGCCACAGAATCAACAAAGCTAATCTATCATAGACTGTCTTCTTACTGATAATGTTGCAAGAAAGAAACAGTTACCAGTGGATAATCACAGGGTGTACAGTTGTCAATACTGTCCAATTCTAAAGAACTTTACTTACCCCATAAATAACTACATTCCCCTTCCTGTTGGATCCTAGTCCCAGCCCCTGACAAGCATACTGATTCTTCTTTTTCCATGCATTTACGCACTTGGGAAATTTCATACAAATGGAATTGCATATGGACTCATCTTTTATGTTTGGTTTCTGCTTGGTATTTTCTGTACTCATCCATTTTGTGTCTGAACAGTGTATCATTATATGACAGTCTCACATTTTGTTTATCAGTTGGAGATAAAAGTTTGTTTCTACTCTTTGTTTGTTAGAAAAATGCTGTCAGTATTCATATGATGGATTCAAGTTTCTAAGAGTAGAATTGCTGGGCCATTAGAGTGAAAGGAACCTGGGGTCTTAATTGATCTAAATTTAACAAACTGTTGTTAACTAAAAGCTAATTTTATACCATCTTTGTACTTTCAAATAGTTACCAAAGACAAAACTGTAGACTAGATGTCCTGGAGTACACCTTTAGTACCAAGATTTAGGAGGCAGAGATTGGCAGGTCTCTGTGACTGAGTGCTGCATACGAAGATCCTGTCTTTAAAAAAACACACACACAGCTGGGCAATCGTGGCGCACACCTTTAATCCCAGCACTTGGGAGGCAGAGGCAGGAGGATTTTTGAGTTTGAGGCCAGCCTGGTCTACAGAGTGAGTTCCAGGACAGCCAGGGCTACACAGAGAAACCCTGTCTCAAAAAAACCAAAAACCAAAAAAAAAAAAACCCAAAAACAAAAAAAAAAAACAAAAAAAAAAACTGCGCGCACACACACACACACACACACACAGCTAGTGTAGTGACCCAGCACTTGGGAGGTACAGCAGGTGGATCTATGAGAGTCCAAGACCAGCCTGGTTTATACACAGGTACACAGGACTGCATAGAGAGACCTTCTCTCAAACCTTCTCCCTCAAGAAGAAAAAGACAAAGTAACTTGAAGTAATTTGTTTAAACACACACATAAAACAAATTAATTACCAAATTACACACAAAACAAAAAAATTACCAAATACCAAATTGATAAAACTTTGGGGAGGCGTTTTTCAAACGTATTCCTTATATTGCTTTCTGTAACTTATTTTTTAAGTTTTATTTACGTGTTGTGCTTCTCTGTATGTGTATACATGCACAGTGTGCCCAGTACAGAAGTGCCATGTCAGTAATAATCTTTACGGGTGTGAGCTGACCCTCTGCCTTAATGTTTGAATTTAAGTTCCTAGTATTTATTAAGATGCCTAGCAACCGAGTAGATACTTAACTCATTGTTCTGAAACTGAACATAAAATTGAAATTATAAGTATCTACAGTTCATCGGGTCCCATTACAGATGGTTGTGTGCCACCATGTGGTTGTTGAGAATTGAACTCAGGACCCTGGAAGAGCAATCAGTGCTCCTAAACGCTGAGCTATCTCTCCAGCCCAAAATTGGGCAATTTTGTTGTTAAGACAGAAACTCACTTTGAGCCTCGCTGGCCTAGAATTTAACAAAGATCATCTGCTTCTGCTTCCCAGTTTGAACTAAAAGTGCACCACCATGCCACCATGGTCAGAAGACCTGAGTAAAACTTTACTTTGTATATTCTGTAGATACTTTTTTTCTGCCAGATCACCCATTCCATAGGCTATCTCTTCACTCTGCTGATGTTTCTTTTGATGTGGAAACTCCTATTTTTATTAAATCCCATTTGCTTAATTCTTATTTCCTGAGTGATTGGAAAGTCCATTTAAAAAGTCCTTGTCTGTGCCTATAGCCAGATTATATCTGGAGAGATAACTCAGAGGTTAAGAGCACTTACTGTTCTTGTATAGGACTGGGGTGGTTCCCAGCACCAAAATGATAGCTCACAACTGTCTATAATTCCAGGTCTAGAGGATTCCTTTCTTTTGGCTACCTAGAGCTCCTATATGCATGTGATAGACATAGATTCACACAAGGCATAGACACATTTAAAAATAACAAATCTAAAACTCTGTATTAAGAGATAACCCAATCAATAAATGGACCAATTAGACCTTTCTAATAGTCTTAGCCGTCAAAACTACACTAAGTCTGGATCTTACCCCAGGTTATCATGAAAAAAATAAGCCGAGTGGTGGTGGCACACACCTGTAATCCCAGCACTTGGGAGGCAGAGGCAGGTGGATTTCTGAGTTCGAGGCCAGCCTGGCCTACAGAGTGAGTTCCAGGACAGCCAGGGCTACATAGAGAAACCCTGTCTCAAAAAAAAAAAAAAAACCAAATCCAAATAAATAAATAAATAAATAAATAAAAGAACAAATGTAGAGGTTGGTAGAAGGGGAAAAGATCTTTATATATGTATATTTGTGGGGGTATGAATTAGTCTGTATTCTATGAAAGTCATTATTGAGATTTCTTAAAGAACTAAAACTATGTATCATCCTGCTATAATACTCTTGGGCAGTATACTCTAAGGTATCAAGTCAGCATAAGGCAGAAATACCTGCAGTGTTGGATATCTTGTTTAGACACCCAGTATTCACAATTGTGATATTGGCTTAGGTGCCCACCAGTAGATGAATGGATAAAGAAAATGTGATATAAATACATGCTATACATATATAAAAATGTCATTGTGAAACCATTGCTTTATACAGTATTTTCACCAATTTAAATTCAGTATATCCAATAAAGTCTAAGACATGATATAGGAAGGGAACAGTGAGTATGGAGGGGGATAGAAGATGGTAATTCAGTGAAATATGAAGGCACAAAGGCATTGCTGTCTGTCTGATACACTAATTTATAAACTTCTTTGTTTTGGCACAATATACATAATGATTAGGTTGCATGTGTTTACTAGACCAGCATATACTTACCAAACTCAGTGAACCTGATCCTTAAAATTAGTCTATCCCACTGTGTAAATGATAATAAGCTTACTGTTTATTTTAGTGCTAGGAGCCAGCCAGGCGCTTAGTCAGCATGCAGCCCACCCCACCTGCGAAGCTGATTATGTTTTATGTATGCTTTTTAGTTTCTCTCATTCCATGTGTTCTTTGTGTAAAGCAACTTACAACTGGTAGTTGCTCTACCAGTTTGATTTTGATTATTTCATTGAGGTTATTTTTTGTTTGTTTGTTTGCTTGTTTGTTTTTAATACTGTCCTCTCTCATCTAAGCTATGAAGATGGACATCCCTCCCAGTCTGAATCAGATGTTCTTCAAAGGCAGACATTCACAGCCTCTCATCAGCTTCCTGGATATGCCACCACTCCTCACGCGACTGGTAATAGTCTTTTTTAAAAGTATGATTCTGGGTATATTATGAATAAGAAGAAAGATCAACTTTCACATTTTTGTTTATAGACATAATATGTAAGACATCTGTGCCATGAGAATGTTAAAATGAAAAATGAGATACAGTTTAGCTTTAATGATACAGCATCTATATAATTGGTAAATGACACATTTTCTTACCTAGTCAAACCAAGTGTACTGGTGCATTCCTTTAATCTTAGTACTCAGAAGGCAGAGGTAGGGAGGAGTTCCAGGACAGCCAGATCTGCATGGTGAGACCTTGTCTCTAAAATAACAAATGCACACACACTAGCCAATACAGTATTTGTTTGCTATTTCAAGATAAAACAGACTTGGTATATGAAACTTGGGCTTGCTTTTCGAAAACTACTTTTTAAATAAGAGCAGAATCTAACTTCAACTTTATTTTACTTGGAAATACTTTCTTCTGCCTTAGGTCTTTTGGAAACACTTGATACTAGCGAGTGTGCTACCACTAACACTAAAGACTCTTCTATGGTGAATTTTCTGTCCTTTGTTGAGTCCCAAAATACTCAGGCTGCTTCATCAGGAACTCCTTTACCACAATTCAGGGCTCCGTCCTGGCAGTTCAATTTAAATGAACTCAATTTAAAATTAAAGGTTTGATAATTATGAAAGATAAACTCAGTTTATATTTTATACTTAAATTAGCTACTTACATTGACAGGAACAAAAATTAAGCTTTATTTTAATGTCTGCATGGGAAGGTTAGTAATAAAATTCCTTGGCAGTTGAGAAAACATGCTTCTTTCCCAGAGGGCCTGTATTTGACATGCCAGGTGACTCACAACCATCTGTGCTCTAGCTCTAGCTCTAGGCAGTCTGAGGCTTCTGACCTCACTGGGCACCTGCACTCACATGGCTGGGCCACGGGGAAAAATCAGGTGAAAACAGAAGCGTGGGAATCAAACAATGAAAGAAAATGTCAAGAAAGGGGAGGAAAAAAATACTCACTTCCAGTGAAAGAACCAGAGAAGAGGGAGTTTCCTCCAGGTAGAAAAGAGGGAAGGAGCTCTCAAAGGGCAGTGTCTTAGTTAAGTTTTTACTGCCATGAACAGACACCATGACCAAGGCAACTCATATAAGACTCTTGGGGCTGGCTTACAGGTTTCAGAGGTTGAGTCTATTATCATCAAGGCAGGAGCATGGGAGCATCCAGGCAGGCATTATGCAGGAGGAACTGAGAGTTCAACATCTTCATCTGAAGGCTGCTAGTGGAAGACTTCTAGGCAGCTAGGGTGAGGGTCTTAAAGCCCACGCCCACAGTGACACACTTCCAAAAAAGCCACACCTCCAAATAATGCTACTCCCTGGGTCAAGTATATATAAACCATGACAGGCGATCAGATAAAAGAAGTGGAAAAACAGTAGAATGGTCAGCTGAGACAGCCCTTTTCAGGAGACAGGGTTAAATCCACAGCACCTTTTGAGAACAGACAGTCCTGGGTCACAAAATTGCCAACACCATTCCCAGTGTTTATCCAGCATATGCCTGCTAATGGAGATAATTCACAACTTTTGGTGAACAGTACAATAAAGTGTGGGGATAAGAGGTCAAGTGATAGCCAGAGGTCTCAGATTTCAAACGGTCCAGTGCTTTTTCTGTGGGAAATATGGACATTTGAAACAAAATTAGGAACAAGACATCTCTAAAAGCAATGGTTTTTCTAAATGTAAACTAGAAAGAAGGCCTAAACATTCAGGGGTGTACCAGCAGTGTGGCAAGGGTTGCAATTGGACCAATCAGTGCATGTCCAAGAGAGATATCCAAGACAATTTCTTGCTATCAGGAAATGAAATGAGTGGGGTGTGGGGCTGCTTGCTCAAGGCCCCATAGCAAAAAGTACAAGTGATTAGCCTCTTGTCACACAGGAAATAACAAGCAGCCAGAAACACCTCAACTGAGTATTACAGATTTAATGCATGCTACTATAGGCAAATGCTGCTCTAGATTTGGCCATAACATCTTATGCTATTCCCCAAAAATCAATATAATAAAGTAACTACTAGAGTTTATAGTCCTTTGTCTTCAGGGGCAATAGGAATGGTCTCAGGAAGGAGCAGTTTGATTTCCCAAGGATTTATTGTCTAGGGATTAGAAATTATAAATGAAGATTTCAAATGAGAAATTTGAATTATGGCTTATTGTAAAAAGAGAGATGCAGTTTAATATGTGATAGGATTCCTTAGCTGTTTCTCTAGAAAGGCAAAGTCAATCCAGTAGAAGTATCTGAGGGTCTGGAAGTACTGGAAAATGTGTGTTCTGGCAAACAGTGAATGACATTGAAATAGAAGGTTTGGTGGGTACACGAGCTGATGTAACTATCATTTCACAAAAATCATGGAATTCAGAACGGCACTTCAAAATGTTTATATCCAGTTTCTAGGAATTGGAAAGTTATTGTAGGGGAAAAAAAGTGTGTGATGGCTTAAATGTGTGGGACAGAAGGTCACATAGGAAAGTTAAGGCCTTATATGGCTGTATAGCCATAAATGTATGGGGACAGGATCTATTACAGCAGTTGGGAATTCAGATTAATATCCCCTCAATACCAGTGACAATCCATAAAATCAGGGATGAAATAGAAGATGCTTCTGGGGAAGATATTGGAAAATGTCACCCAGAACAACCAACCACAAACTGTAAGTTGTCCAAAAGCAATCACAACAAAGATTCAGTTTCAAATTTAGGGGTGGTGGTGGTGGTGCTGCTGCTGCTGCTGCTGCTGCGTGGGTAGAGCAGTGATCCTTAAATTAAAAGTACAGGCACTTTAGCAGCTGGTACAAGAGCTGCTGGAGGCTCGACATATAGAAGAGTCTGCCAGCCTGTTGAATGCCCCTGATTTTGTTATAAAAATGTAATTGGGGAAATGGAGAATGTTAATAGATTCGAGAGCCTCCAATAGAGTAATTCAACCACTGGGTCCTTTAGAGCCTGCGGTTCCTTTACCTTCTTTATTACCCTAAGATAATATTCTAGAAGATAAGACAGTCCAGGAGTGTAAGAGGCTCAAGCAGCAGAATCCACGCTACAGAAAAGAGAAGCATTGCTGCTAGGGTTTATCTCAGCTGTGCACACGCTCCTGAGGGATCAACAGAAAGATCACTTCAGACACCCGAGAACCTGGAAGAGACATTGGAAAGAAAGGAGAAGCAGCGTCAAAACTGCATGATTAGTAGCTAAAAGAAATGGATAGAAATGTAGTAGGACTTATTTTTATGTGCCTGGCCATTTAAAGGATCCCCAACTAGTCAGCTGACTCTTTGGGAATGCTTACCGGTTAGAACTGCTTCGCCCTATGACCTTTAGTGTTGGTTTCCTCTTGTACTTCTGGGAACAGGAGAGGATATAAAAGCCAGCAGAGCCTGAGAGAAGAGGAGTAGGATTCAGGAGGGTCCAGGAGACATATGGATAGGGTCACAGAGCGTCAGAGAGCAGAGCGAGAGAGAAGAGAAGACGGTTAGTGACACTTGAGACTGGAAAAGCCAGAGAAGATAGGAGGTAGTTAGAAGAATCCACACAAAGTAGGGAAAAGAGGAAAAATTTAAACAAAAGAAACACACACATATACATATACCTATAACTAATTAAAACCACTAAAAACAAAATCTTAAAGAGAAAAGGATGCTGTCTTGATATGTATAGCCTTTTCTTGACATTACCTTATGAATTAATGGTTCAATATTTTTTATAACAATTATGTGTCTTTTATTGTTAGACAGTTCATGAGAAGTGTAAGACATTTCTTCAGTGAATATAATTTGGCAAAAATTAAAAATCAAGAAAATGTAAAACCTTACAGTGTTAACATTTCTCATTTTTTCATTTATTATGTGAGATATAGGCAAAATTTGTGTTTTAATGTTTTGTACATTTTACTTTATTTGTGTTAGGAAGTTAGAGTACATTAATTGCCAGAGAGTTATGTACTTTTTTACTTACTGGCTTCTTAATTTTCATGTGGCATTTGTTCAGTTCCATATATGTAAACTCACCTATTTCAAGTGTTACAGATATAAATTGCTGCATCTTTCAGAACTTTGATCTTGTTTTAAGAAAGCAAATAATTTTAACTGTAATTTTAAACATTCATTCATATATATATATATATCCCCAGTTAGACATTTTGATGTCCTGAGATCTGTCTGTCACTACAATGTCAACATTTATTTAAATATCTGTGCTATAATTGCATAAAGGTTATTATGCGTTTTCTTCATAGGCATGCATTCTTCAGCAGCGCCCGAGCTGTTTGTCCCAGGACCCTTGCCACCCACTGGAACACTTCCACCACCAACCTTGTCTGCTTATCAGCATCCAGCCACCTTTAGCAATAGAAACTTTGTGACCACCTCACCTTTGGTGCTTCAAGATTCATCTTTTAACACTACATCAAATGGAATTTTAAACCCTCATGACCCTTTGCTACAAATTAAGACTTCCCAGGGAACTGTTCCAACTGCTTTGGCATTTGAGCGCCTGGGCAGTTCTGCATTAAGTAACAGCATACCACCTCAGTCTTCAACATACCGCTCAGCTCAAGAGTCAGCGCCCCATCTTTTACAACCTCAATTTAGTTTGTTGCCTTCAACACTTGGGGGAGCCCAGCAAACCCCTCATGCCTATAGTTCAGCTCTTTTTACTAGTTCTGCTGCTTCCATTGAAAGAGCCCTTCTTCGAGAATGTAGTGTTATTAAACACCACCAGCGGCCTTCAGTTACCCAGTCTATTCAGGCACAACTGACTGGTTCACAGCATCCCTTACATAGTTACCTATCAAGTGCAAGTATTGGTAATTTTCAGGAAACATCCAGGCAGTCGTCTTTATCCTGTAGTTCAATTCGAGATTCTACTCAGGTGAGCAATGGAGTATTGCAGCAGAAGACCCCTCAGGTCTCAGCAGAACTTGCTCAGTCTTATTCATCTGTAATTCCATCATCAGGGTATCTTCCTTCTGCTACAAAAGTAGACAGCTGTTCTACAAAACAGCCACTAACACCAACTACAATCCCGAAGCCTCAAAGTGTAATTCCTCCCGTGCAAACACTAAATTATTCTAAACCTTTACATAACCAGAGTTCTGTAATATCAGGTCAAGCACAAATTTATTCTACAGCACAACTACCAAGCCTTCTATCAGTCAGTCAGTCCCAAAATTATGGTTTAGTACAGCCACATAATGTGCCATCTATTGTTCATTCACAGGTTTATAGGTCCAACAGGGTTGATAAATTGCCATCCTTATACAAAACATTGACTTTTTCTGGGTCATCTCAGCCTGTAACCTCTGAAAACCAGACACTTAGTTATTCATCTAATCAGCAAGAAGTATTATCTTTAGTTACAAATGAGAATTACCCTGCTCAAACAAGAGACCTGTCATCAGTCAGTGAGTCTCAAGATTATTCTTCTGGTCACTCTCAGGGTTTATCACCAGTTAGCCAAACACAGGTCAGTTATTCATCTCAGTCTCAAGTTTTATCAGTTGTTAGTCCTTCAGAAAGCTATGCATCAGGACAGTCTCTGACATTAACAGCCCCTTCTCTTTCTTATTCTTCTGCCTCTCGGGGTCAGAGCTTACCAGTTTCTACCCCAACACCAAATTATTCTTCTATGCATTCATCCCCAAATACTCAGACCCAAGGATCTTCTCCTCCTCAGCCCCAAAAGTTTTTGCCTGTTGTTCAGTCATCTTTTGCATCCTCTACTGGTGGTCACTCATTACAAAGTAGCATACCTTCCCCTGATCCAAAGTCTTATGCTGAAAGAAAACTTGACTCAAATGTGTATACATCTTCAAAGCAAGATGATTTTCCAGTGCAAAAATTACAGGCATTGCAGTCACAAGCATCTCTTGAATCATCAAGCCAAAGGCTACCTGATGGGGAAGTGAATGCTCAAGAGTCAATTTTTAAGACATCAAAGGCAGATGATAGGTATTCTCAGAGTATAACCAGAAATAACTCTCATCTTGAAGATCAAGTTGTTGGAGTTGCTCTCCAGGGTTCAAAACAAGAAGAAAACATGGTTGGTTCAATGACACAACTTAACCAGCAAAGTGGCCAGCCCAATAATGCAGTAGCCCCTGATCTTAAGAAAGCAACTAATTTAATGCAAACTCCACAGATAAGGTTGAATACTAAAGATCTCAACCAGCAGCATTCTCTTGTGCACAAGATGCATGAAGCAAAGGTTCAGCAACAGCATGATCAAATAATTAGTGCCTCATCTCAGATACAGATGCCAAATCATGCTTTAGGGCATAGTCACCAGGCTCTTCCTAACACTCCAGTCCTTTTAGACTCTGCCTGTGACTTACAGATTCTTCAGCAGGCTGGGATTCTACAGGCGAGCCTGGGACAAGCAAAGACATCCTTGCAAGTACAGCGTGTTCAGAGTCCACAACAGATAGTACATCCTTTCCTACAGATGGATGGTCATATCATCCAGAGCAATGGTGAACATCCTCAACAGCAGCTCCATCCTCAGAACTCTGATATTATGAAACTAGACCTCCCTGAACCTTCAAAACCATTGCAACAGCTAACAACAAAGGGCCCCTTCAGTGAAACCAATCCACATGATTCAAAGAACCAGTTTGTTTCTCTTGGATCAATATGCTTCCCAGAGGCAATGCTTCTCAGTGATGAAAGAAATATTTTATCAAATGTAGATGACATCTTAGCAGCTACAGCAGCAGCTTGTGGGGTTACACCTTCTGACTTTTCCAAGTCAGCTGCAAATGCAACCATGCAAGATATTGAAAGTAGTGATTCGAAGTCTCATTATCAGCAATCATTAGATGTCAGGCATGTAAATTCAGATTTTAACTCCATAACAGCTACAGTAGGAAAGCCACAGAGTATTAATGATATTTCCTTAAATGGAAATCAGGTTAGTGTAAACCTTTCATCTGTGCCCACCCTTCAGTCAGAAACAGTCCTTGATCAACCACATATGGAAACACCTAGTCAAAATATGCCAACTAAAGTACCTTCTGCCATGGTTGGACTGAGTCAAGAGATCCAGGAACAAAGTTCTGACCCATTTAAGAAACAGTTGACTATAAACCATGAGTCTAAAGAAGACAGGGAAATTGCTGTTGACAGTGCATCGAATAATAACAGAAATCAGGAGTTTGTCTCTAATAGTCGGAGCATAGGTGGAGACAGTGTAGTATCAGAGACTGACTTTACCCTAGTAGGTGATGACAGTGGTATGTTGGTGAGCCATAGGAGGAGTACACTTGCACTGCTGCCCATGTCCCAGCCAGGGGATGCAGCCAGTGGCAAGACTGGAGAAGAAAAGCAAGATGTAATATATTTTAACCTTCCAAAGGAAAAAGCTAAAGGAAAAGAACAAGGTAAAGAGGAAGAAGATAGTCAAAAACAGCTGAAAAAGTCTGCTCAGTGCAAGCGACAGAACCCCAGAGGGACAGATGTATATTTACCATATGCATCCCCTTCCTCAGAAAACTGTGATGAAGGTTTCCAGCACCAAGAAAAGATGAGGCAGAAAATCAAGGAAGTGGAGGAAAAGCAGCCAGAGGTCAAAACAGGATTTATTGCTTCTTTTTTAGACTTCCTGAAGTGTGGGCCCAAGCAGCAGTTTTCTACCCTTGCTGTCCGAGTACCTAATAGGACCAGACGGTCAGGAGCCCAAGTCACCCGGACCTTCTGCCCCCCACCATTTGCAAAGACATCACCTGCAACACATTCGCCATCTGAGACTGGAGGGGTCAGTCTATCAGAAAAAGTTGACAATGAACTTAAAAATTTAGAACAGTTATCTTCATTTTCTTCTGACGAGGAAGATCCTGGCACGTGTGGCCATGATATCTATAAGAACACTTCCGCTCCCTTAACTGTGTTGGATACTACTTCTGATAAAACAAAGAAAACAGGTAAAGTTTTAAACAGTTTACAGTTATCACATCCTACCATTAGTTTTCTAGCTATGGCTTAAACTTTAAGACCTATGCAGTTCTGCAAATACATCTTATGGACAAGATCATATCTTGGAGGTTTGCTTTTTGACGTTTCCTTGCATGTAGGATTTTGGTTACGCCGTAAAGGATCATCTTACACAGTGTGCTATCTGCATTTCTTAAAGCATAGACATCTTAAAACAGTTTTGGAATAAGATTTATATTATAGGTCCTCTTGTTTTCTTAATATCCCAGTTTTACCCAAAGATTAGCATTTTAATGTTTGAAGTGGTTGTATACAAAATACATGTGCATCTGGCTAAGAGACACCTTCAAAATTCTGTGCTGGCTTCTAACTATATTCCCAAATCCTGGGATAGATGCTTCATTTTTTCCTTCAATTAACATTGACAGGTAAGTTTTGTCTTTTGTTTTTTAAAAGATTTATTTATTCATTATATGTAAGTACACTGTAGCTGTCTTCAGACACTCCAGGAGAGGGATCAGATCTCATTACGGATGGTTGCGAGCCACCCTGTGGTTGCTGGGATTTGAACTCAGTTTTTGGAAAAGCAGTCAGTGCTCTTAACCTCTGAGCCATCTCTTTAGCCCTGCCCCCCCCATCCCCTCAGGTAAGTTTTATTTATTTTTGAAATAGGGTCTTACTATGTAGACCAATCTGACTATGAATTAAGTGCTAAGATTGGAGGTATGAACCACTAGTGCAGCCACAGTTTACTAGTTTAAGGAACAGTTTAAGGAAAAAGTATTGCAACAATTTATATGGTCATGATGGTTTGTTTTTGCCAGGAATAAGAGTCAGGAGATATGCATACAAGATTGGGCTGGAAAGATGGTTCCTCAGTTGAACCATCTTTGGGTTTGAAATAGCACATAACTGCTTTCCCAGAAGACATGAGTTTGATTCCCCTACCACCCATGCTGGGAATATCACAGCCACCTGTAACTTCAGCTCCACAGGACAACTGATGTCTCTGGCTTCTTTGAGCACCTGCAATCTTTAAGTTACACACATGAACATCATTTGGGGAAAAGGGGAGGCACCCAGGTGATAGAACTGATAGAAAATGAGCCACCGAAGCCCTTAGGACTAGTGACGAGTGAGTCACAGACCTGCATCTGAAATAGTTTATCCAATTGTAGAGCCCCCATTCCTGCTGAGCTCTTATATAAACAGGAGTTTTAGAACTTTAAGAATTTTCTGATAAACATCTACATGTCTGGACTTGAGGCTGTCTTCATTAAGATGATATGAAGTAACTGGTGTACTAGATAGTTAACATAAATGTTTCATAATAAATATATCTAAAGGATTCTCCAGAGTTGTGTGACATCCTAGCTCAAAAAACAGAACAAGCCTTGTGCAGTGGCTCATGCCTTTCATTTCAGTACTTAGGAGGCAGAGGCAGAAGGATATCTGTGAATTCAAGGTTAGCCTGGTCTACATAGTGAGTTCCAGGCTAGCCAGGGCTGCCTGATGTGAGACTGTACAAAGCCAGATAAACAATAAAAGTACAGCTTGTAGCTGGTCTTTGTGAGTTCTTCTTTTTCTCTTTCTCCTTCACATCCTAATACTAGATAGGAGAGAAACAAGGATAGAGGGAAAAGAGGAATTAGGAAAATCCCTAAATGTAACTTAATTTGCTTTTGTTTCTTTGACCATGGATACTAACTGTAGCCAACCTCCTTAAATGATTAACAACCACCTACCATGTCTATTAGAGCGCTGTAAAAGTTTATACTCTGAAAAGTTCCCAGAATTTCAAACATCACACAATCATAGGAACTATATGCAGGTGGCAGAACCATGCCCCTGCTAGAGCACGAGACAAATCCTAGTCAGCTGCTGTGGGCAGTCTGAAGCAGCCAGATAGCCCACACCTGAGATTAAAACAAAGACACATTCTTAAATTATTTCTGTGGGTATTTTTTTAAGATTTATTTATTTATTTATTTATTTATTTTATGTATAAGAGTATACTGTAGCTGTACTGATGGTTGTGAGCCATCTTTTAACCTCTGAGCCATCTCTCACTGCACTTAGTTTTAAAGTTTCATCTTTAATGTTACTAGGATCACAGTATATAATATTGCTACATTTTTCCATTTACATATTTGGCAATTACATGTTCTTTGGGGAGCCAGACAAGTGTGGAGACAGGTGCTTTAGTTAAGTCTCACTACTTAAGGCTGTGGCTGGTGGATCTTTGTGCCCTACAAACCCTTATAATTCCAGCTCCAAAAGTTCTAGCCTTTTTAAAAATGGACAAAGGATATAAACATTTGAGCAAAATATTAAAAATTATCAATAAACTGGACATGGTGGCACACATTTTTAATATGTGCATGCAAGGCTATCTTGGTCTATGTTAACTTCAAATGATTTCTTTAGATATTAGCTGGGGGAGGACACCTAGTTTTCTTCATTAGGTATAATGTTAGCTGTGGGGTTTTTTGGCAATATCCTTTGAAGTTGGGGAGCTTCTATATCTTTTTTATTATTATTTACTTATGTTTGTGAGTACACTGTTGCTGTCTTCAGACACACCAGAAGAGAGCATTGGATCCCATTACAGATGGTTTCGAGACACCATGTGCCTGCTGGGAATTGAACTCAAGGACTTCTGAATGAGCAGTCTTAAGTACTCAGGAACTTAAAATTTTAAGTTGATCATTTTTTAGAATGAAAAAATACTAAATTTTGCAAAATACTTTTTCTGTGCCTGTTGCCTGAGATAGATAATACTTGGTCATAAATAATATGTTTTTACTTGTGTATTTGTTCTTATTTATTTATTTATTTATTTATATGTTATGGATTGGCATGTCTTGTGCCTGAGGGAATGGACTCTATCACTGAGCTATAACTCCCTTGTATAACTCTTTACATGGATTTTGCAGAAAATTTTTGTTTATATTGTTAGCGATATTGACCTCGTTTTCTCATTACTATTATTATACTGTAATTATGTCATCCAGTTTTATTAGAATAACAGTATTGTTGGGCAAGATGAATCATGCTTTTAATTTCAGTACTCTGGAGGCAGAGGCAAGTGGATCTCTTTGAATTCAAGGCCAGCCTAGGCCTAACGATACTCTGTCCTCAGAAAGCGAGTTAAATTAAATATAAGTTCTTTCACTGTTGGTAGAATTTAACAGTGCAGTCTCTGTGGCTTGTACTTTTTTCTTTATTGGACAGTTTTTTAATTTTCGTTTGTTTTTATTTGACTAATTAGTTTATTCATATTTTTTGTTTGTCTTGAGTTTTTAGTAGTTTATATCTTTCTAGGAGTTTATTTAGTCTAATTCATAGTATTTATTTTAGTAGTTTCTGGTGTTGTTTTAGAGTGTTTGGGTTTTTTGTGTGTATGGAGGGGTGACTGCATGTTAGTCTGCACCATGTGCAGACCCAGTGCCATAGGAAGCAAGAGAAGGCATCAGGTCTCCTGCAGTGAGGTGCTGAGGACGCAATGGAGATCTTTCCAGGGTCTTGTAGAAAAATATTCAGTGCTCTCTCCACTACTGGGCCAGCTTTCTGGCCTGTTTCTTTTCTTTTTCATATCCAATTATCCTTCCTTCTAGGAGTTGTTAAAGCATTCATTATCTGACCCTTTCTTATTTTCTATCATTTATGTGTGTCTGTGTTTTGAAATTATCTTTGATGTATGTAATGTAGTTTGAGTTAAGGTCAGCTAGGTCACAGCTCTTAAGTTCGCACTGCAATCTTACCTGCATTCAGTTTGCACCTCTGATTCTTGAATTAACAACCATTCCTTAATTTCTTCCCATGATATTGTTTCCAAGCAACTGATTGCAAAAATAGCTTATGCTAATGTTTCAGACATTACTTAAAACATATAATTGTTAAAATATTTGTCAAAAAAATAAAAAATAAATATTTGTCACTGGTTCTATTTGTGTGGTTTAGTATCAGAAGCTCTGCCTGTGGCACATCCTGGCGCATCCGCTGAGACTGCTGGTGTTGCTTCCACTCCCTCCACTGTTGTTGGGACAGTTAAACAAGACCTTCATTTGACTTCATTAGCTGTCAACACCATGGAAAATGCCAACTCCACAGAACCCCCCACAGCCATCGAACTTGATAGTCTTCCCTCAGATCAGATGGCGAAAGGACAGGACACAGTCGCAATAGAAGGTTTTACAGATGAGGAAAATATTGAAAGTGGAGGTGAAGGTCAATACAGAGAACGTGATGAATTTGTTGTAAAGATAGAAGACATAGAGACCTTTAAGGTGAGTAAATGTTCCCAAGTGTAAATGGCCTAGTACAGTTGGGATGCTTGTGTTTTCATGAGGATTTCAGTGGCACGCCTGCATTACAAAACATTAGAAAGTTTATGAGTATCCTGTTGGATTTTTTTAATTCAAGGGTAGCCTTGAACTGCTGGCAGTTCTCTTGACTCAACTTACAAGTGTTGGGATAACAGGTTGAGCCAGAGTGCCTGGATAGCTAGCCATACTTAATATATTTTTGGATTTTTGTTTGGTTGGTTTTTCTGGCATTGTTTTTAAGTTGAGATGGAAAGCAAAGGAATTAGATAAAACAAGGAAGACTGTAACATTCACACTGTCTATGATCCTACCATTGACAGTTAATTCCTATTACAACTGTAGCATACTTGTTTTGGATGTTATAAAACTGTACAAATGAGAGGATAATACCACTAGCAGTTTCTTCCAGTCATCTTAATTAGCAAACAGGACAATGGGTTTCATGTCAGTGAGCTCCTTTGGGGGTATGGGGGGAACTGAAGTAGAGACTGAATAGAATCATTTTTAGGGGTCAAGTTTATTCATATATCAACAAACTCCTCCCTACCCCTTTGCTAGCATGTTTAATCAAGGCCTTTAATTTGATGTCACTACCACAGTGTTGTTTGGGGGGGGGGGGGCGGTTATTGTAGAAACTTGGACCATGGATAAGAAATGAAAAGTTATGCTGGGGGTAGTTGGGCATACCCTTAATACCTGCACTCAGCAGGCAGAGGCAGGTGATCTCTGTAGGGTTAAAGTCAGCCTGATCTACGTGCAGATTCCAGGACCACCAGGACAATATAGACCCTTCCTCAACTCTCTACTTTCCCCACCAGAGACAGACAGACAGGCAGACAAGTTAAGGTGGGCCTTAAAGATTCCTATTCACAGTAACAGTCTATAAATATAAGCATGTTGATATTTTCCTAAATGTAATTAATTCTGCTTATTATAGGAGGCTTTAAATACAGGAAAAGAGCCCCCAGCTATTTGGAAAGTACAGAAAGCTTTGTTACAGAAATTTGTTCCTGAAATTCGAGATGGGCAGAGAGAATTTGCAGCTACAAATAGTGTAAGTGAAATGCTTGATTCTATCCTCTTTTCTAAGCTGACCCTCAGATGAACCGAGGTGGGGTCAGATGCATTGACATTTCTGATCGCAGAGGACCTGGATTCCATTCCTAAGACCTACATGGCAGGTAGAATGGTAACTCTAGCTCTAGGATCCTATGCTCTCTTCTAATTACTGAGGACACCTGCGCTCACATGCACATACCCACCCAGACACATGCACACAAAATTTAACATAAGTAAATAAGTGAAATGAAGTAACAGAGCTGAGAAGATAGCTCTGAAGTTCATAGCGTAGCATACTACTCTTGAGCTGGATCTGAATTCATAGTAGGCAGCTCACAACTTCGTGTAACTCCAGCTTCTCCTCAGGAACCAGCACTCACACATGCTTATGTGTGCTTGTGCTCTCTCTCTCTCTCTCTCTCTCTCTCTCTCTCTCTCTCTCTCTCTTTCTCTCTTGCTCTCTCTCTCTCTCCCTTTCTCTCTCTCTCTTGCTCTCTCTGTCTCTCCCCCCACCCCCCTACCCATCCCCCTCTTTCCCTGCCCATTCTTAAAATCAAGATAAAGCTAGTCTGGTTATGGATATATTTTGGAAAATAAAAATGATGGGTGGCCATGAACTTAACAACATAATATTTATACGTAGATTATATAATTGTATAATTAAAATACTTTTTTCTTTAGTACCTTGGGTATTTTGGAGATGCAAAAACTAAATACAAAAGGATATATGTGAAGTTCATTGAAAATGCAAACAAAAAGGAATATGTCAGAGTATGTTCCAAGAAGCCAAGAAATAAGCCTTCACAAACTATCAGGTATTTGTTTTCTTGTGTACTTATGGGCTGATTGGGGTATTATTGTTTAAAGCATCTGTCTTGTCAGTTAAAGACTGAGACTGCTGCAGTACCTTATGCAGTAAATAGGTGAATCCCTTTCAAAGAATGACGTGGGCATTGATTGCAAAGCTAGTGGCTCTCTGGTGGGACAGGAACCTTCTTTGCTTGGGTCTTTTTGATGTCACTTAAAATGGAAGAAATAGAAGGTGCAAAATTTATTGAATTTTTGAGCTCTTTGTGACAGAACCTCTCAGAAGCCCTCTTCCAGCAATAGGGTGAAAGAAAGAAATGAATGTCAAGGTTACAGCAAGATAATTGGGGGTTGGGGACACAGACGTGCATTATCAGGTCAGCACTCAGTACAATTCTGATCATAGATCAGTGTGCCTGGGTTGTCTGCAACATGAGTCTGGAGGGTAACTGGGGTGACTGTGATAGGTGTTAGAATATGGGTATGACCCTAGATACTTAATCTACTGTCATCAGTGGGTCTAGTTTAATTAAGACCTATTTTCAAGCTGCTGATCCAGTTGTCATGAAGGAATTTAACCACACAAATTTTTAGATTTAGCATTGGATAAATCTTCAGAGGTCTCAGACCAATGCATTTGCATTTCTACATCAGAACATCAGAGCTAGATTTGGCTTTCCATATCTCATATTCTCTGCGAAATGAATCCATAAGGAGTTTGGTAGAGATAAAGATTGAGTTAATAGCCTCTTAATAATTGAGGCTATTTCCAAGAAGATGGGAGCCATGTGAGTGGTATAGAGCACATGGACTTTATTTTGCAAGTGTTGGACTGAGCAAGTTTAATCTTTCTTATTAATCATAAAAGTCTTTCTCCTTCTTTTAATGTTAAAAGATTTAATGATTTTAATAAAGTTTGTTTTAATGTTGCAGAAATATTCCATCTAAGCCAAGTAGTATCAGTAAAACTTCTGACCCACCAGTATCAAAAACTACAACTACAAAAGCCCCTTCTACAAAACCCAAAGCTAAACAGCTCAAAATAAAGGCTGAGCCACCACCAAAGAAAAGGAAGAAATGGAAGGAAGAATTTTCATCATCACAATCTGAATCATCTCCTGAGGTCCGTTCTAGCAGTAGTGAGGATGAGGGTGAGTTCCCCAGTGATTAGCATTTGATACTTCTGGCGGTGGTGTAGGAACGAAGGGGCATGATAATGGGGCAGCTCAGATTGGGTTTGCTTAGAACTAGATTGATGCTAATGCACAAAGTTCATTATGCTTAGTACAAACCACACCCTACAGAATACATTTAGCTCTGTAAAGCAGGAAAGGCAGAACACATTATGATATGTTCTAGCCTAAAGAATACCAATTATCTACTAAGTCTGGGAATTACCAGTCCTCAGGACGCTGAGATGGCTCCCTGGCCAAGAGGATCTAGGCAGTTCCCAACATCCACATCAGTCAACTCACAACTGCCTATAATTCCAGTTCTTGCACAACGTGGTACACATAAACTCATGGATGCACATACATGTACACATAAACAAAAATAAAGAAACCTTAAAGAAAAAATCCTATATTCCCAAAATTCTATGTCTGTTTATGACAGAAGACAAAAGGAAATAAATCTAGGATGGAGCAATCTAAACTACAATTAATTAGTATAAGATGATAACATATGACCTATTAAGAATATCTGTCATTATGTGCATTGCATGAATATACAGCACTCATTCCATTAGCTATCAAAACATGGAATATAATATATACAAGAAAATTCAAACAGTTCAGCAGAGGACAGAGATTGGCAGACTTGCTTACAGACATACCTGATTGCTACCCAACTTTAGTAGATAATTTATGGGAATACAGCCCCACAGATACTGTTTGGAAATACATAATTTCATATAGTTGCAGTTTTTAGTTGTGGTACAGAGACCATGTGACAAGAAAAAAGCTAAACTAGCCACCATACAACTCTTGACTCTCATTCTTCTAAAACATACCAGTAAAGACAAAGGAAGATGAAGGGAAAATGCAAGGCTGTTGTTGAAGCCAAGCTAAAGCTGAAAAACTGGGGTCTTTATAAACCAAGGAGAGGTTTTGGAGGAACTCAAGCAATATGATGAGATTTTAAATTTAATTATTAGACCAGTTTCAGGCAAAAATAATATCAGAACCGTAGTGGAAACAGGTATGAGAAAGGAGAATGGAAAATGTTCTGTTTTGTTTGGTGACGGTCTCCCTAAGGAATACTGGGTGTCATGGAGCTCACTCTGTAGACCAGGCTGTTGTGGAACTCAGAGATCCTCCTGCATCTGCCTCCTAAGTGCTGGGATTAGGGGCATGCATGCTTTTAGTTGTCCTCTAACCTGTAAATACGCACAATATATGCACACATGCAAGATAAGCAAATGTAAATTAAGAGTTCAAGGCCTTGTACTTTTTGCAGTTATCAGTACTTACTGCTTAGAATAGGAGGACTTGGGTTCTTAATTTGTAATTAATTTACCCTCAGGTAAAAGGGAAATTTTCGTTGGATAAGTAACATGGCAGACCACTAGGTGTCACTAGTTATGCAGTGTGTTCAGACCTTCAAGACAATTACCTATAATATGGGTTTAAATGCTGGAGATTGGATTTTATTTTCACATGTAGGGCCTGTATGCTTGCATGTGTGCATGCTTGCATATGTGCATGCATATGTAAGTGTACATATGCCATGGCACATGGAGGTCAGAGAATATTAGGGGAATCAGTTCCTTCCTCCAAGTAGGTCCAGGAATCACTCCAGTCAAAAGGCTTGGCACAGGAACTATCTTTACCTGCTAAACTGACTGTGGGCTTATGGTGCTTGTATGTATGTGCGTGTGTGTATTTACTTATGTATTCATTCATTCATTCATTTATTTGGTTTCTTGAGACTTTCTCTGTGTAGTCCCAGCAGTCCTGGAACCGAAGCTGGCCTTGAACTCAGAGACTCATTTGCTTCTTTCTGCCTCACAAGTGCTTAGGATTACAGGCATCTGGCACCATATCTAGCCTATATGGTGTTTTGGTTTGGTTTGGCTTGGTTTGGTTTTTCAAGGCAGGGTTTCTCTGTGTAGCCTTGGCTGTCCTGGAACTCACTCTGTAGACCAGGCTGGCCTCGAATTCAGAAATCCGCCTGCCTCTGCCTCCCAAGTGCTGGGATTAAAGGCGTGCGCCATCACGCCTAGCCAGAATATTCTTGAAGTGCTTTGAGGATTCCAAATAGACTCAATCTATTTAGATTTACTAAGTAGCAATTAAAGTGATTGGTTATTACTTATTAATACAATTGGCTCTATTTTTATATTTGTCTACATTCTATTAGTTACTGTGTGTTAGTTTGGTTAAAGAATTTTGCCTGCATGTATGTATGTATGTATGTATGTATGTATGCCATGTGTGTGCCTGGTACCTTCAGAAGTCAGATGGTGCATAGGATCTCCTGGAACTGAGTTACATATGGTTGTAAATGACCCTGTGGATGCTAAGATCCAAACCTGGGTCCTCTACAAGAGCAGCAGGTGCGCTTAACCACTGAGCCATATCCAGCCCCCAACAACTGTAGTATTGAACGGCTCATGCTCTGTTACATTAATATCTGCTCCTTCTCTTGTTCTTTGAGTCCATGTTTCTTACATCAGGACTTAGTGACAGAGATCTTGTGAACACTAATGTTTCCTTTTTTAGATTTAAAAAGGTTTGCTTAATATCTGCTATTTTAAGTGTGTTATTCAGTAGCATTAATTACATTATTTTGGTGCTGTCAGAACTACTTATTCCCATAGCTTTTTTTAAATACACATGAGTGTTTTCTCTGCATGTATAAGGGAATCAGATTCCTGGAATAGAAGTTACAGACAGTTGTGAGCTGCCGTGTGGGTACTGGGAATTGAACCCAGGTTCTCTGGAAGAGCAGCCAATACTCCAGCCAGTACTTACTTACTTTCTTTCTTTCTTAGATTTTTATTTATTTATTATATATATATATGAGTACAGTGTAACTGTACAGATGGTTCTAAGCCATCACGTGGTTGCTGGGAATTGAACTCAGGACCTCTGCTCACTCTGGCCCAGCTCCCTCCACTCCAAAGATTTATTTATTGTTATATGCAAGTACACTGTAGCTGTCTTCAGACACACCAGAAGAGGGGAAGAGGGCGTCAGATCTCATTACAGGTGGTTGTGAGCTACCATGTGATTGCTGGGATTTGAACTCAGGACCGTCGGAAGAGCAGTCAGTGCTCTTAACCCCTACACCATCTCTCCAGCCTCTTCCCATAAATCTTATCACCCCAAATATATACTGTGCAATCATGAGGCAGTGGCTTTCTATTTCTCCCTACTCCAGTTGCTGGTAACCTAACCTCTTTTTTTTTTTTTAAGAATTATATAATGTATATGAATAATACACTTTAGCTGTCTTATGACACACCAGAAGAGGGCATCAAATCTCATTACAGTTGTGAACCATCATGTGGTTGCTGGGAATTGAACTTCTAGGAGAACAGTTAGTACTTGTAATTGCTGAGCCATCTCTCTGTCCCCCTAACCTTTTTTTTTTTTTAATTCATTGTATTTGTGTGTTATTGTGTGAGTATGTGCAAGCTTTAAGACCATTCTTAACCCTACCACTAGCAAGGCTCTGTTTTAGAAAGCCACTGTAAGCTTTGTTGTGTGCTGGCCCGATGACCCGTACCTATAATCTCAGCACTTGGGAGGTTAATGCTTTTGATGACTTGCTAAGTGCAAAACTCTGCATCAACAGAACAAAACAAGCTCTGCTGTGAAAGTGAGCGTTATGTGTACCAGACTAGCCTTGAACTTGGTGTGTTGCTGTTGATAACCTTGAACTCCTGACCTTCCTGCCTCACCTACTGACTGCAGGGATTGCAGGTGTGCATCACCACAGTGTTCTTGTCTGTGTCTGTGCTTAGGTGTGCTTGCATGTGTGTGTGGTATGTGTTGATGCACGCGCACATGTGTGTGTGTGTGTGTGTGTGTGTGAGAGAGAGAGAGAGAGAGAGAGAGAGAGAGAGAGAGAGAGAGAGAGAGAGAGAACCAGAGGTTGCTGCCCAGTGCCTGCCTTCCTCATCACCTTTCTCTTTTCTGAGACAGGGTCTTCCATTTGAACCTGGAGCCTAATGATTGGGCAACAATGGCTGGCCGTCAAGTATCCGAGGATCCTCCTGTCTCTACCTTCCCAGTGCTAGGGCTAGAAGTGTGTGCCATGCCAGGCATGGTGGCACATGCTTTTCATCCCAGCCCTTGGGAGGCAGAGGTAGGTGGATCTCTGTAGTTCAAGACCATCCTGATCTACAAATCGAGTTCCAAGACAGCCAGGGCTGTTTCATAGAGGAACCATGTCTGAAAAACAAACAAGTAAAATGTGGGTAACTAGAGTTATGAATTCAGATCCTCATGCTTCACAGCCAACACTTTACTAACTGAGCCTTCTCCCCCTCCCTGCCTGGGTTGTCTGTAATCAAAGAATCAGAAAGAATTAAATTAGAAGAAATTGTGTCTTCAGTCTTATTTATATCTACCAATATGAAAAACAGTATTAAAATTGTCAGAGAGGGAAAATTTAGTGTCCCGTCTCTTCTTTATCTAGGCTTCGAGCCTCCAGCTCCCTCTGTCACTCGTTTTCTGAACACAAGAGCAATGAAGGAAACTTTCAAGAGTTACATGGAGTTGCTCGTTAGCATCGCCCTGGATCCTGACACCATGCAAGCCCTAGAAAAGAGCAACGGTATGGCCTGCTAAGAAGTGCATTCAAACATTTTTGCTTAAATAAATTTCTCACTGTTTTCTCTTTTGTTTCATTTTGGGGTTTTTGTTTTAAACAATGTCTAATTGTACAGACAAGGCTGGTCTGGAACTCACAGATTCCCCAGGCCTCTCCTCTGCCTTGGAAGGTGCTGGGACTAAAGCTGTGCACTGCCGCACTTGCCTTCTTCTTTATTTCTATATTTAAATTATTACAGAACTCTAGTGACATGACTAAATTTTTAATGCAAGCATAGCCTTTGCATATATAAAGTGTCATTTAAATTCACTGGCAAGACTGCAGGGTTAAATGGGATTGGCACATGACTATAATCTCAGCACTTGAGTCACAGGTGTGGGGATCTAGCTCTGTGTATGCCACTGTACTTGCTATTTCTTTCCCTAATGCCTCCTCTTACTTATTTATAGATTATGGTATATGTAATTATGCCAATACTGGCATAATATGTGCTGGTAAAGTAACAGATTGATAACCCCAGCTACTTAATATGTTACCAAAAATTATTAATTTGTTTCTGTCATATTGCTACTCTCCCCTTTTCTAACATAAACATTCTGACTCATTTTTGACAATGGGTTATAATTATGTTTCTTCCTCTACTTTGTCTTGGCTTCAGATTCCAGTGAACTAAAAACATCTTACCCATATGTGGTGGTAAACACCTTTAATCACAGCATTCAGGAGTCAGAGGCAGGTGTATTGGAGTTCTAGGCCAACTAGGAATACATAGTGAGACCCAGTGTCTAGCAGACAAAATCTTTGGGTGGGATTATAGTTAATGATAAGGTACTTACCTAACTAATATGCGCAAGGTCCTGACTGCACTCCAGTATCAGCCAGGAAAACAAGTCTTGTTCATGCTCAGTGACATAGAGTGTTAAGCCAGTTTATTTTGTAGCATTCCTTTACTTTTGTTAGATAATAAATGAGATTTAGAGAAGTTAATCATCCTCCTAGCAGCCATTGTTTTGTTTTAGTTGAGATGAGGTGCTAGGCGTGGTGGTGCCCGTACATTTAATCCCAGCATCTAAGAGGCAGAAGCAAGTGGATCAAAGCTAACCTGATCTATAGCCCATGTTCTGTACCAGTCAGCTGGCTATGTAATCAGGACTTGTCCCTCCAAAACAGAAAGAAAAAGTAGGACGTGGGCAACAGATGCTGTTGCTGTGCGGAGTTGCTGCTGCTTTCTTGCTTGTGACTGCAGGCTGACCTTTGTTCTGAAAGCTAAGTGCCATTTGCTTGTCTATTTAGAGAGAGGGTTTCTCTTTGTAGCGCTGGCTGTCCTCAAACTCAAGAGATCTACCTGCCTCTACCGAAGCATGATGGGATTACAGGCATGTGCTGCCACCCCTCCAGATTTATTAAATGCCTGTTTCTTAAAAGCTATATTATACATAAGCCATCAAATTTAATGTCTTCTAACATACAGGTGATTTGAAGTTCCCCTTCAAAAGGAGTGTGCTACAAATATTTATGTTGATTGCTTATCTTGTTAAAATAAATTATTTCAGATGAGCTACTTTTACCACATATGAAAAAAATAGATGGAATGCTGAATGATAACCGGAAAAGACTTCTTGGGAATCTTCATTTAGACCAGCCATTCAAGGTATTTCATGTTAGTGATGTCATTAGCCTCAGAATAGTCAGTCTCAGACAAATAGAAAGAAAAGCTAAGTAGAGTGATTCTCACTTAGGTAATTTTTAAAAATATAACAAGATTTGTTTATGCATATTTTTTAGCTTTTTGTTTGTGTGTTTTATGTCTAAATTAATTTTTCAATCATTTATATGTAATATTCCTCCTATAGTCAATTTCATGTTTCCCAAAAGTGGTTTTCTTTTTTTTTTTTTTTTTATAGATTTATTTATTATTTTATGTAAGTACGCTGTAGCTGTCTTCAGACACTCCAGAAGAGGGTGTCAGATCTTGTTACAGATGGTTGTGAGCCACCATGCGGTTACTAGGATTTGAACTCAGGACCTTTGGAAGTGCTCTTTACCGCTGAGCCATCTCTCCAGCCCAAAAGTGGTTTTCTTAAACTGTCATATTCAAGTCTTGTGTTCCTTTTATGTTTTTATATTTTTCAAAGACAAATTTTTATTCTATGTATAGATTAGTGTTTTGTTTGCATGTGTTTCATGCAAAATGTACATGCAGTCCTGTTATAATTTCTAAAAGTTTACACATTTTGAAATGGAGAGACAACTCAGCATTGACCCAGGTTGGATTCCCAGGGTCCACATGGTGGAGCACACCCATGTGTAACTCCAATGTCAGGGATCCTGGGCCCTCTTCTGCCACACATAATACAGATAACATTCAGGCCACACCCTCATGTACATTAAGTCTTAAAAATAATTTAACGAAATTTTATACTTCCACATTGAATCTATAATTAAAGATTAGCTGGGTGTGTGGGAACATACATACAATCTCAACACTTGGAAGGTAGAGGCAAGATGACGAATTCTAGTTTTTACTATTAATATATTTTAGCAACATAGGTTGGTATTTTTGTTACTTGCAATATAGAACTGAAAGATAATCTGAACTCAGAAAATTTATCATAAAAGCTACTCAGTCCAGAAGACCACCAGGCATCCTTTTTAATGCTGTATGTTATGTCTACTTCAGCAGAGTTTGTTATTGTCTCCATTGATGGTATTGCATACATTTGTGAGAAAAATTAAATATTCTTTTTTTTTTTTTTAAGATTTATTTATTCAGGCTGAAGAGATGGCTCAGAGGTTAAGAGGACCAACTACTCTTCCAGAGGTCCTGGGTTCAATTCCCAGCAAGCACAGTGTTGCTCACAACCATCTGTAATGGGATCTGATGCCCTCTTCTGGTGTGTCTGAAGACAGTGACAGTGTGCTTTTATTTATATGTGTGTGTGTGTGTATATATATATATATATATATATATATATATATATATATATATATATATATGAAAAATAATTTTTTAAAAAATGTATTTTATATATGCAAGTACACAATTTCTCTCATCATACACATCAGAAGAGGGCATCAGATCCCATTACAGATGGTTGTGAGCTACCATGTGGTTACTGGGAATTGAACTCACGACCTCTAGAAGAATAGCCAGTGCTTTTAACCACTGGGCCACCTCTCCAGCCCCGTTAAATATTCTTGAAATGTTTCAAATAGAAGACGAAGAAAAATGTTTACTTTAGAAATGATTAGCACCATGAGAACATGGCGGGTCATACCTATAAGTTTAGCGTTCTTGAGGCTAGGGCAGGAGAACCGTAAGTTCCAGGCCAGGCTGGTCTACATAATAAGATTTTATCTTTAAAAAAAGAAAAACTAAACAGGAGAAATATGTAATATGGAGGTAGTGGCGTATATATAGTTCAATGAGTGGTAGAATGCTTGCCTAAAACACATTAACCAGGTCCAGTGCTGTATACAACCCCCGAATAAAGGAAAGAAAAGTACTCAGCACCACATGTTATCATAAACTTGGTGCCTTTCTTAATTTAGATTTATTTTTAATGTGTGTCTTAACTACATGCATATAAGTGCACCACAGGCGTTCAGTGCCCTCCCAGGTCAGAAAACAGCCCATAGCCCCCACTGGAACTGTAATTACAAACAGTTGTAAGCCTTCATTGGATGTGAGGAGCCAGCCTTGGTCCTATGCCATTGATACGTCTGTAATTTTAGAGTATGTCCTAAAGCTTCTAACGTTGGTGCTGCTCTGTCTTTACCCTGAAGGATCCTCATCCTATCCTTATTGGAAAGTATAGTTTACAATCTGTTTTTAGTCTTTAAATTCCATTTGTTGTGATTGGTAGCTCTAGTTCCAGAATTATTTAAGTGGGGTATTTTTTTTTAAAGAATTATTTATTTATTTTATGTATATGGATTACACAGTAGCTGTCCTCAGACACAACAGAAGAGGGCATCAGATATCATTACAGATGGTTGTGAGCCACCATGTGGTTGCTGGGATTTGAACTCAGGACCTCTGGAAGAGCAGTCAGTACTCTTAACCACTGAGCCATCTCTCCAGCCCAAGTGGGGTATTTTTTAAGTGCAGAGTACCTATGTATATGATAAATGCACAAGTAATGTGAGGTAGAGATTGACGGTAGTTCTTCAGTAGGTATGCCAAAGGTTGTATGTGCTGTTTATCAAATTTCATTTCCCTGTTACACTTAGAACTAAGAAAAAAAATTAGTTTTTAAAATGTACTGTTTCAGGTTCACAATGCCAGTTTATAAAATGTGTCAGTCTGGAAAATTAAATTACATTCTGATTATAAATGTAATAACACATTTAACCCCTTACTGTCATAATTCATGCTGCTGCTAGCTAAATCAGATTTTAGAAAACTGTGATCAAAGTCACCACATTTGTGTGCAGGGTTTATTCTGTTACTGTGAGCAGCTTCTCAGGTCACAGTGCTTTACCCAGCAGGTAAGGGCACCAATGCCAGTGGGTTTTAAAGACTAGACTTGGACTGGTCCTGCCATGTGGCCCTGAATCATCAGTGGCGGCTCCCTATCTATGAAGAGAACACTGTCCATCTCTGGTTCAGGATCTTATCTCACAAGTTCTTTCTTGTGAGTACAAGGAAGCAAGAGAGTAAGACAGGAAACAGCCATTATTCTTACTGCCTTCTGTACACATCGTCATTTAGAGTCCATGACTCACTGTAGTGGCTTACCTATGGTTCAAGATGTTAGTCATGGTTTAAGTGATAAGAGCTTTGAAGAATGGATATGTTCCTACTTTCAAAATTGAGGGATTTCTAATAATAACTCAGGAATTCCTTCAGCATGGTATACTGTTACTCAAAAAATTAGGACATATTATTAGCCCAGATTCCAGGAATGGAAAGACAATTCAAACCATGCGGGAGATAGTACAAAGAATTTGTAACTACATCCCAACTGTAGTCATCCACATGGGTATATGTGTGTGCCTCTATGTATAAGTTTTGAATGGCTTAATTCAGATTAGTTTTCTTCTGATGTCAGTTATTATCCTTCATTGTTTTAAAGAATGCTTTGGAAAGTTTTCCTGAACTGACAATTATTACTCGAGACTCTAAAGCAAAGAGTGGAGGATCTGCTATTTCTAAAATCAAAATGAATGGCAAAGCTTATAATAAGAAAACTCTAAGGACTTCTAAAACAACCACTAAGTCTGCACAGGTAAGAATGTAGTGCTTAATAAATATATACCTTTTCCAGTTAACAGTATCTATGAAACCATTACGATAAGCAAGTATGTCGTTATAAAGGGTCAAATCTTTGGGGGAGGACTAAGCAGTGTGGTCTCAAGAACAGGCACTGTTGTCTTCTGTGTATGCCTCAAATTATGCCTAGCAAATAGCAATTACTCACAGAATTTATAAAATAGAATAATAAAGAAAACTATCCCATGTGCTAGTTTATGTGTTTGTGTATAGTTTTAAACTAATTTTTAATTCATTAAAAAAATTAAGTGCAACATATTTTGAAATATGTATTATAGAGAAGTAATCGTGAAAATTAATGTTTTTTTACCTATCCAAAGTTATGTGTACAGGGTTTGGAAGCACGTATATTAGTGAGTGTATACAATATAAGATTGAATATTACTGTACCTCTACAGTCATTAAAATTACATTTGGTGGCTGGAGAGATGGCTCAGCAGTTAAGAGCATTGACTGCTCTTCCAGAGGTCCTGAGTTCAATTCCCAGCAACCACATGGTGGCTCATAACCATCTGTACTGGGTTCTGATACCCTCTTCTGGTGTGTCTGAAGAGAGCAATGGTGTACTCATATAGATAAAATAAATAAATAAATCTTTATAAAAACAACATTTGTTCATCTCCATAGTATACATTATTGCAGTCTTCTCAGTATAACAATTTCACATGAAAATTATATTCTAAGCTCTGTGCGATAAAACATGCTTTTAATACCAGCACTTAGGAGGCAGAAGCAGGTGGGTCCCTTAAGTTTGAGGCCAGCCTGGTCTACAGATCAAGTTTCAGGACAGCCAAGGCTACATAGAGAAACCATGTCTCGAAAACCAACTTATTTTGTAAGCCAGGGATGGTGGCGGTGCATGTCTGAATTCCAGCACTTATCAGGTGAAAGCAGAAAGATCAGGAGTTTGAGGACAGCTTCAAGCTACATAGCAGTATCAAGGGTAGCCTGTGCTATATGTCTCAGAAAAAAATAAAAACAAACTAGAAATATATTCACAAAAGCAAAAAGTGTCTAGTTACTTTCTCTTCTCTCCTCTCTCTCTCTCTCTCTCTCTCTCTCTCTCTCTCTCTCTCTCTCTCTCTCTCCCCCTCCCTCCCTCCCTCCCTCCCTCCCTCCCTCCCTCCCTCCCTCTCTCTCCCTCCACCCCCTCTTTTCTTTTCATTTCTTTCTTTCTTTTTTTTTCTTGAGACCAGGTCTCACTATACATTGCTGTATAAACCAGGTTGGCTTTAAACTCACAGACTCATCTGCTTCTGGAGTGCCAAGATTAAAATCATATGCCAGCTGGGTGGTGGTGGCACACACTTTTAATCCCAGTACTCAGGAAGCAGAGGTAGGTAGATCTCCTCGTCTGAGGCCAGCCTGGTATATAGAGTTCCACAACCTCCAGGGCTGCTACACAGAGAAACTTGTCCTGAAAACCCAAAAATAAAAAAATTAAATCATATACCATCATGCTTGATTTAAAATTGTTTACTTTATGTGCAAAGAAGAGATAGACCCCCATTAATTGTCTTTCAGACAACTACAACAAAATGCTTACAGTGTGCCAACTACAGTTCTAAGTCCTGGAGTACTAGAGAGATGGCGGTCGTACCTATGTACATAATCAAATACAGTAGAATACCTCAAAGCACCAGAAGCACCAGAGTACCAGCTAGTATAAACACCATGTTTTCATACAATTTCTACTTAGTGCATAAGGATGCAATGATATACATATAATAACACAAAGTTATTCAAGTTGTAGGTAGGTAAAAATCCGTTAGAACCTGTGTGAGGTGCATGTTGTAGGTCGATATGTATTGGGTGACTTTATTTTTTTCTTAACAGAAAAGTAATGTTGGGAGGTAAATGGCAGGAGGATCAAGGGTTCAAAGACAGCCTCAACCTCATGGAACCTGTTTTAAGAAAGGGGTAGAGGTCCTATAATCCTGGCACTGCGAAGGTGGCAGATCTGAGCCCTAGGCCAAGCCAGAACTGCAGAGGAAGACCTTCACTCAGCAGCAGAAGGATATAGCAGGCAACACGTTCACTCTTGCTGTCTAAAATGTTCCTACCTAGAGTTTTTTATAATGCTAGTTTCTCAAATGTCATGTACTCATAACATGATAAAGATGGATTAAAATATAATTTTGGCTTAAGCTCTATGTATATAAATACAGCCTCATACTTCACCATGTAAGACATTTTTCAGGTTCCTCTGATGTTGCATGAAAAGTGCCTGTGACCATCTTTCTGTTTTAGGAGTTTGCTGTTGATCCAGAGAAAATACAGTTATATTCGTTATATCATTCACTCCATCATTATAAATACCATGTTTATCTGATATGTAAGAATGAGGTAATTTCTTTTTATTTATTTAAAATGAAGTAACATGTTTGTTGAAAATGTGTTTGTTTGTATTTTTGGGATTTATTGTTGATGTTTGCTTTTTCAAGACAGGGTTTTCTGTTTAGCCCTAGCTGTCCTGGAACTTACTCTATAAGTATAACCAGGCTAGCCTTAAATTTACAGAGATCTGCCTGGCTATATTTTCCAAGTTCTGGGATTATAGATGTGCACCACCACTGACTGGTTCACTAACACCTATTCTAACCAGTACTATGCACATTTAAATTTTCTTTTTATTCTATGAGTTTAAGTGTTTTAACCTGTATGTAGTTTGTAATGTATTTTCAGAGGTCAGAAGAGGGCATTAGAGCTTCTGGAACTAAAGTACAGACAGTTGTGAACCACCACGTGGACGGTGGAAAACAAACCCAGGTCTTCAAGAGCAGTAACTGCTCTTAACTGCTGAGCCTTCTCCGGCCTCGGTACTAGTTTCATGAGTATCAGTTTAATACCTGATGTGTTTGGCAACAGCCTCAAATAGACAGATGTTCTTAAGTTTAAAGGAGAAAGCAAAGATGGTGGATGCAAATTATGTTGACTGTTTTGACAGTGACATGATTTAGCTTTCACATAAGTATTCATCATTTAGGGGTGCTGGAGACATAGCTCGCTCAGTGGTTTAGTGCACTGGCTGCTCTAAAAAAGGACCTAGGTTCTATATCACCCATATGGTGGTTAACAACCATCTGTAACTCCAGTTCCAAGGAATCTAATACCCCTTTATGGCCTTGTTGGTGTTAGGTACATGGGTGGGTGCGTATATATGCATTCGGGCAAAGCACACTTTATATAAAATAGTATTTGCTATTGGCTTTTAAGACAATTGGAAAAGTCTAGAGAGATGGCTCAGCAGTTAAGAGCACTGATTGCTCTTCTGAAGGTCCTGAGTTCAAGTCCCAGCAACCACATGGTGGCTCACAACCATCCATAAAGAGACCTAACCTCTTCTGGTGCATCTGAAGACAATGCATCGAAGACAGTGTACTTACATGTAATAATAAATAAATCTTTTTTAAAAAGAGAGAGAGAATTGGGAGGAAATTCAAAAGCATGAAACAGCTGGGTAGTTGGTGGCATATGCCTTTTATCCCTGTACTTGGGAGGCAGGAGGATCTCTGAGTTTGAGGACAGCCAGGACTATACAGAGAAACCTTGTCTTGAAAAATAAAATAAAGCATGAAGCACTTTACTAAGACTTTTACCCTGCCCTGTGGAGCCAAGATAACAGGAGTTGATCTCATCCAAACTTACCTAGGGAAAAAAATCATTTGCTATGGCTGGGGTAAGGTGAGTGAAACTGATCAATTGAAAGGCAGGGTCACTTTCCCAGCACTCAGGAGGTTCTCTGTGAATTCAAACCCAGGGTTTGAGTTCTGGGCTAGCCAAGACTACATAGTGTGAGAACCTGTCTCATTTCAAAACAAAAACAGTAGTACCTGCAGATGTGTTTGTAAGGCTTTAGAAAGGATTTAAGTTTAAAGTGATATGTGTAAACTAATACAACAATTTATTTCTTTATTTTAGATATCATCTGTGCAGAAAAAAAATGAAGATTTAGGACAGGAAGAAATTGTTCAACTTTGTATGAAAAATGTAAAGTGGGTGGAGGACCTATTTGAAAAATTTGGAGAACTTCTAAATCATGTACAACAGAAATGTTCCTAACACAGAATCCCACCTTTTTATAGCACTAATGACGTGTGGAAGGCTAGTGTCACAGATAATGCAGTCCTCTGGCAGAGGCCTCTTGTAGCATCCCCCTGCTGTGGGGTACTGTGACCAGACCTTTACTGAAGAAGTGGTGCTGCCACAGAAGCCAGTCCTTTTATCCTAATGAATGGCTTTTCTATTTTATAAACTGTGGGGTGACTGAAAGATTTCAGAAACATCTTTTGTCAAATGATAAAGCATGCACTAAGTATAATTTTATTGCTAGAGAAATAACATTGACATGATCTGACTTTTCCCCCATGGCGTGTCAGAAGTAAAGAGACAGCAAAAAGCATTCGTGTCTGGCCACAGTGCAGAAAGCACTGTGTGTTGTGGAAAGTGATCTGGGGTGTGGCATCCTGTGTAAAAATGTCTTCAGTGTAAACCATGAAACTCAGCAGCTGCACTCGCTGCACTCTGCCTGGTGGGCTCCTCCAACTTGTCCAGGAGGGAAGGGTGGAGCTGTGCAGTTCTGTGGCTGCTTTACATTGTGATGAGAAAAAAGTGACATACTATTTTCCCTGTTTCAAAGAAAAGTATTTTTGCTTATAGTGTGTTTTTCCTTTGGAAATTTTTCAATTGTACATTTTATTTTACTAATAGTTGTATTTTTCACAAGAAAATTTGCTTTTAATTGTTCTTTCTGTACGTTGTTTTCAGTAAACCCTGTGTAGGTACGTGTCATTTGCATCATAGATTCTGTCTTGAAGTGGACATTTTTGTTCATACCCTTTTGCCATAGTATTACTCAGAAGATTCATTCGGTGCTAGAATTAGTTTAGCTTTATAAATGGGACTGTGTGAAACACTGCGTTTAATTTCATATTTCATATAATAAATTTCTTACCAAACTAGCACTTGATTTTTAACTGATTTGTCAACATAAAAATTAACTATTTCCAGGCATAGTAGTGCATGCCTTTAATCCCAGCAGTTGGGAGGCAAAGCCAGTCAGATCTCTTAAGTTCAGTCCAACCTGGTCTACATAGCTCCAGGATAGTCAGAGCTACTTACTGAGACCTTGTCCCCTAGTACCCCACTCCCCAAAATTAACTGCTGATGCAGTTCAATGGCCCAGTGGGTATAGGCACTTTCAGCTAAGCTTAACAACCTGAGTTCCAAGACCCACACTGTGGAATAAGAAGACTAACTTCTGCAAAAGTCATGTCCCTACACCAACGCGTGCAAGCACACACACACACACACACACACACACACACACACACACAGATGACCAGGCTGTATGCAGTGTTACACACAGCTTTCCTAGCTCTCAGAACTGGAAGTGGAGTTTTCCTTCGGTGCCTTTAACCTGTAAACACACTAATGTAGCTTCTTTAAGTTTGATAGCATTTCAAGTGGTTTAGCTGATACAGAGAATGTACGACCTTGTGCTGTTTATTTTTGTTGCCAACAGGATGCCTTGTTTGTGAAGATTTAATAGTGTCATTCTAAAAGATCACCCTTTTTAGGATTCTGAAGCAGTTGTAAATCATCGAACCTTTGTTTATTTTACCACCATTTAGTGCCTTACTCCCTAGAAAGCAGCATTACTGTCCAGTGCCCAAATAAGACATGCTGACATAGACAAACCTGTTGCCTTGACTATGAGAAAAGACAATGCTTTACACTTAAAAACTTGAGTAAGCTGACAAGAATTGAAGTTAACATGCTACTTGGTTTATGAATAAAATACTGTTAACACTGGGTGAAAATGACCATCTGAGTTAGGCGTACAGACTTATTTCTGGTGATGGTCTTATTGAAAGTGATAGCCTTAGCATTTTTACATACTGTTTGACTCAGTGGTACCATGGGAATCTCTCTCGGAGTCAAATGTTTGAAGATTTTAAAAACCTACTTTGAGAACAGAAGTGACCTATTGGGTTTATTTTATGTAATGATGATGCTATTGGCAAGAGAATCATGAGATTTTATTTTATAAGCAGAGGAGAGCAGGAAACAGCCATATTCCATCCTGATAGTATTGACCCTGGACACAGTATCTTTCCAAGATGGAGCTGATACACCTATATACCTTTACCTTCATACAAATATCCTGAAGTACATGTTTGAACTTCTTTTTCATGAATAAATCTCTTAAGGTTAATCTTCTTAAGAAATACTCATTTCTTTATTGTTTTTGTTGTTTAAAGCAGGGTCTCACACTCTAGCCCAGGCTGTCTAGAACTCTCTATTTAGACCTAGTTGGCTCCAAATTCATGACAGACCACCTGTCTCAGCCTCCAGAATGCTGGGCTCATAGGTGTGAACCACCACACCTGGCTTTCCATTTCCTTGTGAACTAGAGTTGCCCTCTGCCTGTTTCCAGCTGTGGTCCTGTTGTAAACCATTTTGCATATAGAAGGCCAGGTCCTGTGAGCCTCCCTCAAGATCCTGCTTCTCAGATACATTTCACCTCTCATTTATTCTTATAGCATAGGAAATACCAGCGTCGGGCCTTAGAGGAAAGTAGGACTACCTTATAGCCACACACTAGTCCTTTCTCAGTAGGAAGCTAAAGAAATGTTTAGTTAGTTAGTGTTTGCCAGGGAGTGTTAAATGTGTAATATAGGAAAACATTTGGGTTGTAGACAGAAGAGTGAAGCGAGTGTTGCCATAGGCTAGGAACATGATAAGAAAGATTGGATTCTCCTACCTATAGAGATCTGGGGCTTGGAGATGTGACTCAGTGCTGTACACTTGGCTAGCATGTCTGAGGCCCTGGCTTTCCTCCCCAACCCTCAGCCCTCGAGCACACAGAGAGATCTGGGGTAATTTCATATAAAAGTTATTCTGTCTTGATATTTGTTACTACCCCAGAAAACTGGTTGCCAAAGGGGCCTCCTTGCCATTTTGATATAACCTAGTTACTACTTGATCCCTAATAAATCTAAATTTATGGTGACTTATCACAGTAAGTTGAACTAGAAACTGTCCATTTTGCTATGATTTTGCCAAACTGAAAATATTGGAAAGATAACAGTTAATCATATTTTTAAACGTTTAATAAATTTTCCTATTTTTAAAAGTTCTAAATTTATTTAAATTTCTAAAACTTGAAAATTTATAGATGGGGTTACCCATTAGGGCTATTTTCAAACCTTCGCATTTTTAAGCTAATTTTGTATTAATTTAGTATTTATTTTCTTCGAAGCAGATAAATTCCAACCTGTAGCTCTAAAGATATACCCATACAGCTGTTTCTGTTCGTGTGTTCAAATGAGTGGTTGAAGAAAGGGTCTCCTTCCCGTTCTCACAGTCCCCTCCCTGCACAGCATCTCCAGTGAGATCAGCACGGGGGTTACCGACAGAGCTGCCTTTCAGGTGTAGGTAATGAAGCTTAATGTATTTGCAGAATGCAGTTCTTTTGGTTTGTTTTAAATGTTTTAGTTTCACAAAAATGCTTTTCAAATACAGTGAAATAGTCCAGGATATGCATTGACTCAGATACACTACTGTTGACATCTGTGTTCACAAATACATGTTTTTGAAAATTACCTCTATAAAAATCAGCTAAGGCTAAGGATACAAAAACTTGCATTTGTAGTCCAGAATTTTCAATTGGTCCATTATACCATGTATGGAAATGTGAAAGACAATTTTGTATATTTGTTACTAACTCAGATCATTAAAGTTAAAACAATTTTTTAAACAAATTCAGAATGTGTTTGGATTTTTTACATTTCTGTATTAAGAATTAAAGGCAGCAGGTATTATATCACTAAAAGCTAAACATCGTGTTCATATTTCTTGGAGAATACATAAAGTACTACCAGGCTAGGTTCTATAGTGCCAGCTTGGAAGACAGTGGCAAGCAGTTGGAGGCCAGGGAAGGCTGCATAATCAGACCACATCTCAAACCCTAAACCCGAGTATCTCAAGTGAAGTTACTGTCAACATTTAGTCTCTCATTCAGGCTATTAAAATCACTGGTTTGGAGGCTGGAGAGATGGCTCAGCAGTTAATACTGGCTGCTTGCTCTTTTAGAGGGCCTGGGTTCAATTCCCAAGAACCACATGGTAGCTGACAACTGTAATTCCAGTTCCAAGGGATCCAATACCATATACACTTACATGCAGGCAAAATAGCAATGCACATAAGATAAAAAATGAATTACATGAAAAAATATACTTCTAGGCAAAGCTTTATAATAACAGAATCATTCAAATTAAAAAAAAAAAAAGCATTGGTTTTTCATCCCTTTATACAGGAAAGGCCTTACAAGTGCTACAAAAACGAATGTTCTTGAGGGGATCTGTGTTTGAGTACCAGAGCCCACATGGCAGCTTACACTTATCCATAACTCAAGTTGCAAGGGATCTGACACCAATTTTTGACCTCCACAGGCTCAAGGAATGCAAGACATACACAAACACATGCAAAAAAAAAATCAGCCGGGAGGTGGTGCCGCACGCCTTTGATCCCAGCACTCTGGGAGGCAGAGGCAGGTGGATTTCTGAGTTCGAGGCCAGCCTGCTCTATAGAGAGTTCCAGGACAGCCAGGGCTACACAGAGATACCCTGTCTCAAAAAAAAAAAAAAAAAGAAAAGAAAAATTGTCAGTTTCAAAAAGCATCATGGTTACCTGAAAAGTACGCTCCAAAATAAAGCTAAGCTAGGTTATTGGTCATTTTTAGTTATACATATATCTCCTCTTCAGCTACAGTGAATAATTTACTGGTTTCAAATGAAAGGAAGTTATAATTAAGTATTTGTCTTACCTATTGTTAAATGCTTTACACATAACTGATGCGTAGGAAAGGTGACTTTTTATCCAAATGGAGATTATGATTCTTTAATTTGGCTTCTAGATTTAGTGCAAGAAAACAAAATCTCAGTTAACAACCCATGTCCTGTTCACTGCCCTCAGCTGCTTTGGACCACCTCTGGTTTTTAAGACTGTGTATGGGGATTTGCCTGCATGTGTGTGTACTTTGTGCTGGTGCCCAAGGATGCTCTGGATCCTCTAGAACTGGAGTTAGAGTTGTGAGCCAACATGTATGTAGGTGCTGAGGGCTGAAACTGAGCAGCGGGTGATCTTAACCACTGGGCCACCTCTCTAGCTCCTATATCTTATGTTTTTAAAGTAGCATACAAGGGTGTGTGTGTGTGTGTGTGATCATACTTTGAACTTATTCCTCCCCCTCACCCTCTACCTTCCTCTTCTCCTACCTCTCACTAGTCCCCTTTTCAAATAGTCTTGCCTCATGTTCCTCATCGCACGCATCCCATCACCCTTCCCTGCCCTCTTTAAAGATCTCTTCCTTCATTCCTTTTCTACTTTCTTTTTTGTTTTGTTTTGGGTTTTTGTTTTGTTTTGTTTTGTTTTGTTTTGTTGGATTTGGTTTTTTCAAGACAGGGTTTTTCTGTGTAGCCCTGGCTGTCCTGGAACTCACTCTGTAGACCAGGCTGGCCTCGAACTCAGAAATCCACCTGCCTCTGTCTCCCAGAGTGCTGGGATTATAGGCGTGTGCCATCACTGCCCAGCTTTTACTTTCATGACCACATATGCACACAAACAAATTCCTCATGAGAATGCAATATCCTGCTTAAGATGTCCTCCAGTTCTATCCACATATTACAGGCCTGAGAGTCCCTGTGGAAAGATGGCCTCTAAAGAGGTGGTTAAGATTAAATAAGGGAGGATACCAAATCCCATAGTAAAGGTAGTCGATTTGCTCTTGTTTCATACAGTCCTTGTGTGCCAGGCTAGTCTCGAGCTCACAGAGTCACCTGCTCTGCTGTAATTAAAGTTGCATGCCACCATACCCACCAAGAAGAAATAGCAAAGGTGTATATATTGAGAAGGCAGTCTTCTGCAAACTGCAGAGAGGCAGGAGAAACCACACCAGCCACCACTTCAAACCTATGCTTCCAGCCTTCAGAACTGCTGTGCTCATTTTTCTCAGGGAGATGTAAACAAGTGTGTGTTCACCAGAGAAAGCATGGTGGCAGACCAACGTGTGGGTCCACGTCCAGCTTGGTTAGCAGGATTGATCTGGCTTGTTACAGGACCTGAAACAGTCAATCATTGAAAAGTTCCACCCCGGGGCTGGAGAGATGGCTCAGTGGTTGAGAGCACTGACTGCTCTTCCAAAGGTCCTGAGTTCAAATCCCAGCAACCACATGGTGGCTCACAACCATCTGTAATGGGATCTGATGCCCTCTTCTGGTGTGTCTGAAGACAGCTACAGTGTACTCACATATAATAATAAATAAATCTTTAAAAAAAAAAAAACAGAAAGAAAAGTTCCACCCCGATATGAGTGACAGCTACTTTCTCTCTCTCTCTCTCTCTCTCTCTCTCTCTCTCTCTCTCTCTCTCTGTGTGTGTGTGTGTGTGTGTGTGTGTGTGTGTCACTATTTGCATGATGCATTTTTTGTGCTTTTATTTTCAATAAATGTATGCATTATTGGTGCTATGAATTGAACCCTCCAGGACCTTGTGCATGCCAAGTATGTGTCACTTGCTTATACTCCTACCAAATATATTTATTTTTATGGATACTTTGCCTCCATGTATGTCTGGGCACCATAGGCATATAGTGGCTTATAGAGGGCAGAAGAGAATGCCAAATCTCTTGAAACTAGACTTACAAATGGTGCGAGCCACCTCATGGGTGCTTCAAATAGAACCCAGTCCTCTGCAAGGGCAGCAAGTGTTCAGCTCTACTTCGGCATTTCTGTTCTTTTATTTATGTGTTTACTTTTAGTTTGTTGGGATAGGGTCTCCCTCAGCCCAGACTGGACCTGAGCTCATATTAATCCTCCTTCTTCAGGTTCCTTATGATGGGATTATAACTGTGTTTCACAAAGTCTAGCTAAGTAAATGTTTAATTTTGTGTGTGTGTGTGTTTGAGACAGGCTCTCTCTGCATAGGTCTGGCTATCCTGGAACTCACTATGTAGATCCGGCTGGCCTTGAACCCACAGAGATCTGTTTCTGTCTCCTGAGTACTGAGATTAAAGGCACATGCTACCATGCTTGGCTAGTAAATCTTTTCTTTATAATTCTTTTTTTAATTTTATGTAAATGAATACACAGTAGCTGTCTTCAGTCACACCAGAAGAGGGCATCGGATCCCATTACAGATGGTTTGAGCTACCATGTGTTTGCTGGGAATTCAACTCAGGACCTCTGGAAGAACAGTCAGTGCTTTTAACCGCTGAGCCATCTCTCCAGCCCAGTAAATATTTTCTAATATAGCCTTTAAATTATTTTTTTCATTATAATTTTTGTTTTGGTCAATTGCTGTAGAATTTACTACATATATTAATCTTACCAGAGTCTGCTTGGGATTTATGAGTCTGGTAATGTATGGAAATGTCCCCTCAAATAGCTCTAGCCCCTCTCTCCCTTTGTTGTTGTATTGTGATACATACCACCTCAGGTAATTCGAGGATCCTAACAGTGCAATCCTGTGGTTATTGGTTTATCTCATTTCTCAGGTGCTATCCACTTTTTCCCTCCCAGAATTATCTTATGGATATTATGCCTGCCTATGTATATACGTGTACACTATGTATGTGCCTGGTACCTGCCAACTTTAGAACTGGGTGTCACGTGTCCTGGAATTCAAGTTCTGGATGGTTGTGAGCCACCATGTGGTTGCTGGGAATTAAACCCAGGTCCTCTGGAAGAGCAGTCAATGCTCATAACTGCTGAGCCATCTCTCCAGCCCTTACCACAGTGCAGCTTTGCTTCCACATAACTCTATACACATCATATAATTGCTTTTAAGAATCCTCTTAACGGGGCAGGAGGAATTGCTTGCCTGTGTGAGGTCCTGGGTTGGACTGGATCCTCAACATCCAGAATTAAGTAAGCTGATAAAATAAGAAGCACCTGCCACTCAAGGCCGCCTCATGGGTGCAAGGAATAGAACGGTCGGTCGGTTGTCTGCAAGGGCAGCAAACATTCAGCCCACTTTGGCATTTCTAATCTTTTATTTCTTTACTTTTTTGTTGAGACCCGGTCAACAACAGAGACAAATCTCTGAGTTTGAGGTCAGCCCTGTCTACATAGAGAGCTCCAGGCCACTGAGGGCTCCACACAGAGACCATGTCTCACAAGAAAAACCGGGCTGGGGGCTGGAGAGATGGCTCAGCAGTTATGAGCATTGACTGCTCTTCCAGAGGACCTGGGTTTAATTCCCAGCAACCACATGGTGGCTCACAACCATCCAGAACTTGAATTCCAGGACACGTGACACCCAGTTCTAAAGTTGGCAGGTACCAGGCACATACATAGTGTACACGTATATACATAGGCAGGCATAATATCCATAAGATAATTCTGGGAGGGAAAAAGTGGATAGCACCTGAGAAATGAGAGCAAAGAATGCATGCAGGCACGCACAATAATAACTGGAAAAAGAAAACAAAATAAAAAATAATATTTAGGCTGGCAAGATGGCTCAGCAGGTAAAGGGTGATAACCTGAATTCCATTCTTGGATCCTATACAATGTAAGGATTTCTCAGAAGTTGTCCTCTGGCTTCTACATGTGTACAGTGACTTGTTTACACATAAATACATACTTATACACACACACACACACACACACACATACTGTAAAAAGCATTTAAAATAATCAGGTTCTAGCCGGGTGGTGCCACACGCCTGTAATCCCAGCCCTCTGGGAGGCAGAGGCAGGCAGAATTCTGAGTTCAAAGCCAGCCTGGTCTACAGAGTGAGTTCCAGGACAGCCAGGGCTACACAGAGAAACCCTGTCTGGGGGGTGGGGGGAATAATAATAATAATCAGGTTCTTATTTGTCTTTTCTTTTTCCTTTGGTTTTTTTTTTCATTTTTTTTTTTTTGTTTGTTTGTTTGTTTTTCAAGATAGGTTTTCTCTGTGTAGTCCTGGCTGTCCTGGAACTTACTCTGTAGACCAGACTGGCCTCGAACTCAGAAGTCCACCAGCCTCTGCCTCCCAAGTACTGGGATTAAAGGTGTGCTCCACCACCTCCTGGCTCTTTTAAAACTATTATCAAAGCAGTTCAGTTCATCCTGCTCTTTGCAGAGGATCTGAGTTCAGTACTCATGTCAAGAGGCTCACAATGGCTGTAACTCCAGCTCCAGAGGATGAAGGGACTCTAGTGTCCACAGACACCCACACACATGAATTAACACCATCCCCACCCACTCCCATGAAACTTCGAATGCGCGCACACGAAGCGCGCACACACACACCCACACACACACACACTTAAAAATAATACAAATAAAAAAATGTTAGAATGGCAACAACACTCACTTAAAGTCTCTCTGACCACCTGTGGCCTTACTCCTTTCACAGGTAGGAAAGGAGGGTCTACTAGGAATCTCATGGGGACTTCTTACTTGCCTTTCAAGTGAAGATCTCCAGTCCCAAATCTTTAAAAGCTAGACTTTTTTTTGGGGGGCGGGGGGGAGGTTGGTTTTTGGAATTTGGTTTTATCGAGGCAGGGTTTCTTTGTGTAGCCCTGGCTGTCCTGGAACTCTGTAGACCAGGCTGGCCTGGAACTCAGAAATCTGCCTGCCTCTGCCTCCCAGAGTGCTGGGACTACAGGCGTGCACCACCACTGCCCGACTCAGCTAGTAAATTCTTTAGCAAAGGTTTCAAAGACAGTGACTTTAAAACCCACTGTAATCCTAAACATGACCATTGTAAAGATGGAGAGTCCCCCTCTTTAGGGAGGCCCATAACCACCTTGGTATGTCTTATTGTTCCTTAGCACACCCCTCACTCCCTTAACTCTCCTGATTAGAATCTACCCCATAATCTAATAAACTCCAACTCTGCCCCTACTGCCACATCCTGAAGTTCTTTTGTAGAGAAAGGGAGACTCCAGGATTGTCTGAGTTGGGCGTGGTCAGGTTGCTAGCTGTTACAGTGGAACTGTACCTGGGACCCTACCAATGCTAACAGTCCTCATCCTTTCTGGGCTTTATTTAAAGCCTGGTTTATTTAGGTGCCTGGCTCGATTACTGTAGTGAATTCTCCATCTCCATTCCACAGCGTGGAGCCTCTGACATCTGCTCCTCCTGATGTGAGGGAGAGGCTATCATTGTTCTCACACCCTTGTGACCAACTCCCCTAATTAATGGCCTGTTGTTCTATCATCTTCATCAGTTTTCCTACAAACTAAACAAATCAAGGTTCATTTAAGGGAAGTTTTTGAAGTCACTATTTGACCTTTGTTCCAACCCCAGGAGGCCTCTTCCCAGGGTTCTGTTCTAGACAAGGCCCAGCTTGGGGCTGTGTCCTGAATCTCCCCACCATTCTTTTCTTGTGTCTTTAGGCTTGAGTCTCTCCTCTCTTGTTGCATGAATATCAGTTCCTTTCAAAACCGTTAGAAATTATCCGCCCCCCCCCCCAACCTCCACTGAGACAGGGTTTCCCTGTATAGTCCTGGCTGCCCTAGAACTCACTTTGTAGACCAAGCTGGCCTTGAACTCAAAGGTCTGCCTGGCTCTGCTTCTCTAGTGCTGGGTTTAAAGACGTGAGCCACCACTGCCCAGCTGGTTAGGTATATTTCTTATCATTCATTTTTAATTCAGTATATGTGGTAGTGTTTGTGTGTGATTGTATGCACACGACACAGATGCCCTAGAAAGTCTAAGGTATCAGCTCTCCCGGACCTGGAGTTAGGAGTTGTGAACTGCCATCTTTCAAGACACTGAACTCAGGTCTTCTGGAAAAGCTGTAGGTACTCATAACTGCCGTGTTAAACAGTTGTTTCAAAAGGTGATTTTGGCCAGATGGCGGTGGCACACGCCTGTAATCCCAGCACTTGGGAAGCAGAGGCAGGCGGATTTCTGAGTTCGAGGCCAGCCTGATCTTCAGAGTGAGTTCCAGGACAGCCAGGGCTACACAGAGAAACCCGGTCTTGAAAAAACAAAAAACAAACAAACAAACAAAAAAGGTGATTTTGATGTGGGCACACATCTTTAATCCCAGCACTTGGAAGAAGCAGGCAGATCTCTTGAGTTTGAGGCCAGCCAGGTTTACAGAATGAATTCCAGGGCTGCCAGACACAACAGGACAGGTGCTCATGCAAAGTCAGTGATGTGACAGCAGGCATTAACCTGCCCAACTCAAGCCAATAAATAAATAAATAAATAAATAAATAAAAATAAAAAAGGAGGAAGGAAGTCCCACTCCTAACGGAGGAGCTATTAGTTTTTTGTTTGGCTTGGGCTTTGTTTTTTCCAGGCAGAGTTTCTCTGTGTAGCCTGGACTGTCCTGGATCGCTGTAGTCCAGGCTGTCTTCAAACTCTGAGATTTGCCTGCTGAGTACTCTAGGGCGAAGCCTATGCCGATACAAACTGGGCTTGAGACTGACGGAGAGCAAGGGCACACACAAGAGTGTGCACTTAAACATATCCAAAATTTGGGGGGGGGGGGTAGGAAGGTGGGGATGAATAGAGAATGTGTTATAATAGAATATCTTTTCATTGTTACAAATTCATGTGTATGGGTGTTTTGCCTGCAGGAATGTCTGTGTGAGGGTGTCAAAGGCTCTGGAACTGGAGTTATAGATGAGTATGAGCTGCCATGCGGAATCTGGGAATTGAATCTTGGTCCTCTGGAAGAGGAGCCAGTGCTCTTATGTACAGTTGTAGCTTCTGCTCAGCCACAGGGCAAGGCTGCTCCGGGAGGTGGGACCTGGGAGTTGACTGTGCTCACCCAAATCTGTCTTTGGGTGGGTGTTGGGCCGCATGGAAGCCCCGGGGCACTGTTCCAGGAGTGGGAAAGCAGTCTGAGGCACGGGAGGCTGGAGCTGGCTCAGGTGTCCCCGGGCCTGCGAAGAAGCTGGGGGTCATGGGGTTCCCAGGCTCTTGGACACCCAGGCACTATGGGGGACAGACAGGAGATGGGGGAGGCTCCTCAGGGAGAGTCCTTGACTTTGTGACTGCAGACTTGGGCTTGGTGGCAGTAATGGCTGGGTTCACAGAGAGGCCTTCTATGGGAGGCTAGATAGCAGCTCTGTAGGTGAAGGCCTTCTCCATGGTTCCCTACTGTGGATCTCGGAAAAGAGGCAGTTCGTGGTTTTAAGGCATTTATTGTCATGGCGGAAAGTGGATGTGTAAAACCATACCCCACTTCTCAGGGTGGGCTTGAGATTACATATCTTTTGCAGGGAGGAATGTCTGGGAAGGAAAGCTTATTGGCTAACCACCAACCCCCCACCCCCAGGCTTCCAGGTATGTCATTAGAATATTGAGCTTACGTGACTATCCTGACTATCGGTCTCATCCTTTACATGAGGAGGGTTTGGGGCATTGCCTTTATGTGACTGATGGTCACAAATCTATGAAGGTCTGCAGCTAGTGACAGGGGCCTAGTTTCCAGGGAGCAGGCAAAGCTCCTCCCATCCCTTCAGGGTCTCTGGAGCTTCTAGCCTTAACTCCACTGGGGACCCTGTTACCTTTCACGGTCCCACACTCTTAACTACTGAACCATCTCTCAGCCCTCATTGTTCTGTCTTAGCTCCGGTTCCTATTGCTGTGATGAAACACTGACCACACAGAGGAAATGGCTTATTTTCATCTTACAGCCCATCACCCATGAGAAACCAAGGTAGGCACCAAACGGGAGCTGATGCAGAGGCTGTGAAGGTGCTGCTTACTGGCCTGCTCAACCTGCTTTCTCAGAGCACCTAGGACCCACAATGGGCTGGGCCCACCCACATCACTAATTAAGAAAATGTCCCACAGGCTTGCCTATGGCTGGATCTTATAAATGCCTTTGTTCAATTGAGAATGATAAAGATGGTAAGCACCTGTAGTCTCAGCTAGTCAGGAGACTGAGGCAGGAGGATTGCTTCAGCCCAGGAAATCAAGGCCAACCTTTAATGCCTTTAACCTAGCACTCTCAGCAGGCAGAGAGAGAAAAGCAGATCTCAGCGAGTTCATGGCTAACCTGGTCTATATAGAAAGGTCCTAGCCAGCCAGAGCAACATTGTGGTATCTTGTTTAAAATAAACAAATAAGGGGTTGGCAAGACAACTCAGCGGTTAAGAGCAAGACTGCTCTTCCAGAGGTCATTAGTTCAAATCCCAGCAACCACATGATGGCTCACAACCATCCGTAATGAGAAACAAATAAAGAACCTATGGGCCGGAGTGAGCAGGGCCCAGAGTGAGCAGGGCCAGAGCAAGAGGGAGAATGAGAAGAGGGAAAAATAAAAATATATAAAAATAAAAAATAAACAAATAAAATAAAATCCGAAAACCTTTTAATAGAAACGGAATGATAATGAAGCGGGTCTGAAGCTAGAGCCTGGCTCAGTGGAACAGGATCGTAAACACCTGGCTCCCAGGGTCGGAGCCCTGGCTCTAAAACAGACCAACGAACAAAAACTACAAAAGATGGCCTGGGCATCACTGCATCACTGTGTTACAGTGCTGCAGAAAACAGGAGATTCATTCTCTCTCTCTCGCTCTCTCTCTCTCTCTCTCTCTCTCTCTCTCCTCTCCCTCCCTCCCTCCCTCCTTCCCTCCCTCTCTCCCATCATGCCAGAACAGAATAGATGAATGAATCATAAACTTTCTGTTCAGTTTCCTACCTCTTGACTGGTTTGGACTTGTTCTTAGACCACTTTACATTAAGTGATGTTCCCATAAGCTAGACATAGCTTTCCCACAGCTAGAAATAGCCAATGATGAAAGTGATTTTCATGCATTCTATACAAGGAATAAAAATACTGTTCATGAGCCAGCCCTGGTGGAATGTGCCTGTAATCCTAGCACTTGGGAGGCTAGGGATCTCAAGTTCAAGGCTAGCCTGAGCTACATGTGGAGTAGAGGGAAGGTTTGGGGGGAGACACAAGACAAACCTCCAAACAAAAACCATCGTGCAATATTAACAGTCTGGGTGCATGATGCCAATATTTTAATGATATAGAAAAAAAGAACAAAACAAAATAGGCCAAAGGCTGTACAGTTGTGCATTGAATTAAAAAGGAATGGAGAGTAAAGAAAGTTACTGTCTGTGACACTTGTTAGTTACAAGGGAAATTTAAGATTTATTTTTGGTGGTTTCCAAACAAATTTTTAAAAATTATGAAGCAGGTGTGCTGGCACATGTGTGTTGATGTCCCCTGCTGAGAATAAAACCCAGGGTCTTATGCATGGTAGACACCAAATTACTTACACCCCCAGCCCAAAGTCGATTTCTTTTAGAGCTTTATATTTTTACTAGAATAACCAAAGCATCTACTCCATTCCTAAAACTACACAGATGGGAGAGAAACCCGAGATGTTCAAATATGCTCACTTACCTGGTGATTTTCCAGTTTGGTAGGAATTAAGATATATGTGTGCTGAAATGATTAGATTATCTATATAAATGGGACCCGGGCGGTGGTGCTGCATGCCTGTAACCCCAGCCCTTGGGAGGCTGAGGGAGCAGAACTGTCATAAGCTTGAAGCTAGCTTGAGCTACACATATGATGAGTTCCAATCCACCATAGGTTATACAGAAAAACCCCACTTCAATACAAAATATACACAGAATAATAATGTGTTTAATAAGCGCAACAAAAAGTCTGTGTAGTAAAGAAGAAGGTGGGGTTAGGTCTCCCCGGGTGTTCTCAGTGTAGATAGGAAATGCCAGCGTTCTAACTTGGCTAGACAAACACAGCACAAACTCGTGAAAGATGCCCCAGGAATACAAAGTTATCACAAACGGTCACTAGGCAAAACTGCCTCTTTCAAAAGATCCAGTGTTAGTTAGTTGTCAAGATTTATTTGCCAGGATGGAGAAATGGCTCAAAGGTTGCTGTTACCATGGTCATGAAGACTTAAGTTCGGAGTCTTCAGAGGCCAGAAGAGGGCGTCAGAAACCCTAGAGCTGGAGTTACAGACCAGTGGCTGTAGCAGGAACATGGGTACTGGGGACTGAACTCTGATCCTTTGCTAGTACATTAAGAGCTCTGACCTGCTGAATCATCTCTCTAGCCCCCGCCCCCCAGTTAGCATTTCTTCTAGGCCCTGCCCCAGTTACCTGGCAACAACTAGGTGTGCCTGAATCCCTGTAAAAGGGGCTGCTTGCTGCACTCTTACTGTCTTACCATCTTACCCTCTTCCCTCTCTGTCCCTTCTCTCCCCATTCCCCTCCCCTCCTGTCCACGTGCTCACGGCTGCTCTCTACTCCTCTAACTCCTCTCTCTCTCTCTCTCTCTCTCTCTCTCTCTCTCTCTCTCTCTCTCTCTTCCTTCTCCTTCCTCTCCCTCACCTCCCTCTCTCTCTCTCTCTCCCCTACTCCTTTAACTCCCCTCCCCATACCCTAAGTAAACTCTATTCAATACTATACTGGTTGTGTGGCTGGTATCTCAGGGGGGAAGGAATGCCTCAGCATGCCCCCCCCCCCGCAGAGGAAACCCCTTCCCCCACAACATACCAAGCCTCCACCAAGCATATCCTGTCCTTTTTTATAAAACACAACCCCCTCTCTCCCCCCAAAAAAGAGGTAGAAATATATAGAAAGGGCAACAGTTGTGAACACATGCCTTTATTCCCACTCAGGAGATAGATGAAGCTAGAACTTTCGAGTTCGTGGCTAACCTGGTCTACAGAGCAAATTCTAGGACCGCCAAGGTATTTAGTAAAACCCCGACTTTCTTCAAAAGAAGGGAGGGATGGGCAAGCATGGGTTAATGATCTCCAACATCACTCAACCTTGTGGACTTAACCCAGCATTGGGTTCATGATTTCCCTACCTCAACTACCCAAGAAACCGGGGCGCTCCCAGCAGCAACCCTCTCTCCTTCCTCTTCCAGTTTGTTCTTCCATGCTCTCCTTCCGCAGCATGCCCCGTGCTCACCAGACCAGGGTTAATTTAGAATCAACACAGATTTCTTTGGCAAGCAGCCCCATGATCTTTGTAGTTGCGGTCCTCTGACCTCTAGACATTGCTCCCCTGGGCTAGATAAGGTTTTGTTTGTTCTTTAGAGGGATGGGATGGAAAAAAAGCTCCAAGTATTTATTATTGTGGCACACTTGGGAGCATTTATGATCCAAATACAAACTGCTGAATGTCCGTTCAGGTAATCCTCATTAAAAGCCCAGCCAACCTGGTCCTAATACTCACAGGAGAGAGCTGAGACCTGGAGCAATACGACTCCGGCTGGGGTGAGGGCAGACCCCGGAGGGACACCTTTGGACACAGCGGTCTAGCCTCGGGCTAGTACAGACTAGCACTGGAAAAGCCACGCCTGGCCAAATTCTTTCTACCTGGGCACCGCCCGCCTCGAGCGGCCTGGGGCGTTTTAGAGCGTGGAGCAGCAGCCTCGGAGCTGGCCTGCGAAGCACGTGACAGACAGGGGCGGAGCCCGCCGGGAGCCCCGCCCCGGGAGTTAGCCGGAGGCTTCGGCGCGGGCGCGCAGTCTGCAGAGCGGTGGCAGCGGCGGCGGCGGCAGCGACAGCGCGGAGTACTGGGTCCGCCGCTGTCATGGCCACAGTTCGGGAGAAGGCGGAGGCGCTGAACCTGTCGGCTCTACACAGCGCTGCACAGAGGCCTCCGGGTGGGTCGGAGGGCCCGGGGCGGGAGCGGGCTGTGGGCGGGTGGTGCGCTCCGCGGGCTGCGCGGACGCGAGGATCCGCTTTCTCCTCATGGGTGGGCAGCGGGCCACCGACCCCGCCGCAGCCAGGGCTCAGCATTTTAGGAACTTTACCAACCTTCGCTCACAGTGGGGCCCGGGGTTAGGCTCCACAGCCTGGCTGGTGACTAGCGCGTAATTTTGAATAGTTTCCTGGCCAGCGTCCGGAGTACAAACTCTTTGACTGCATGGTGGAATCAGAGGTCGGCGGCTCCCCAGACTCGGAATATGAAGCACATATTGTGTAAATTTAATACTTTCAGTACAAGCAATGTTTTAGTGAATTTGTTTCCCCAGCTCCCCTCCTCCCGCTCTCATAGTTACATGCCTTTGGGAGACAAATGTATTGAATCATTGAGGGCGGGTGTAAGATCTTTGACCTGAATCAGATAATCCATTCTAAAGTTCTGACTCTACTATATCTCTAATTCTGCAAATAGGGTGATTTGGAATATTTGGCTTTGTTTGGATAAGGTGCCACCTTTCCCCCTTTCTGGAACTGCGGGGTAGAGAGCTGGAGAAATTGGCTCTCTACCAAAGCTTTTCATTTGTAAAATGTCAACTTGCAAAACAGTGATTCCTTCCCCTCGGGCAGACCAGTGTATCTCAGTGGCCCCACTACTGTTTCTGATTTTCTTTACTAATCAATGCCCTACATAATCTCCAAGATCTTGATGAGTTTTTTTCTGGAGAACTGCTTGTCATTTGTGCTTTCCCGGTACAGATTATACAACGGTCTATAGTCCGGCTGGAATGGTGCAAGCCCTCAGTCCTAGCACTGAGGAGGCAGAGGCAAAGCCAAGTCAACGCTACACAGAAAGTTCCAAACCAGTTACAAAATGAGACTGTCTCAAAACCCAGCAAACAGAACTGACCACACGCTGCTTTCCCCTAACAGGCTCCGATCACTTGATCACTTGAAATGGTACTGGAAATTGTTGATAGCTTTAGGCTCTCCCTGGTAAATGGGATTCCCAAATTCACCTACTTAACTTATGAAGGGCTTTCCTAACGAGCTGAAATGGCAGTTCTGGGCTTTGGACATTTGTGAACAGGTTTTTAGGTGGTGAGAAGGAATACATTTTAAAACTGGGTAGATGACTCACAGTGGGAAGCGTTGACCTGTGGCTAGCAGATTCTCATTGAAGACTGCTTACTGTCTGTCCTCTACACCAGGCACCGGAGCTGAGGGGGCTGCCGCCCTCCCTCTGGATCCAGCTGCTTTTGCAGCTGGGATTCCCATTTGCTAATTGTTTATTTACCCCTCTTCCACCGGGAGTTGCCTTGTCAGTCCTCCTTGATGGAGGTAATGGGAGCCCTGGGGTTTGGTTCCTTGCCATTTCATTCCCTTTCCTAGTGCTCTGGCAAGCAGCTTTGTACAGTCCCCCTTTCCAGGGATTAGTAACTCTTTCAATAGATGTAAGCACAGGCTGGAACCTGATTTCTGAGGAAGAAAAAGTGGTTTGTGCTAATCTTCAGCCAGAACGTAAGACACCTGTATTAATACAGACCAACAAGAAAGCGGTTTGTTATCTTGTTACCCCTTTAAACTGTAACCTAAGTCTTCCAATTTGCCTGGTGTCACTTTTCCAGGGAGCTCAGAATACTTCCCGTATGCTTTCTCATTAATCGCTGAATTAAAGCAGGGGAGGGCGCAGTGCCCGCCTGCTTTTGTAGATACTTCTCTTAGCAAATGTTAATATCATTCTTGTCAGGAGAGACTTATTTTATACCCACAGCCAGCCTTTATGGGGGCATCTCAGAGTCAGCCTCTCTCCGGGGCCAAACCGGAAAACTGTGGACTGTCAGGGAAAGTTGCAGTATCTGTTTCTGTGGTGGTGTTTGGAAGTTCCCCACTTGGCCTCAGCTGCCCAGCTGTAACATAAACCTCTGTGACATTACTGCTTTCACGAAGTTTCAGCTATTGCCAACTAAACACTTCTCTGAGTAATTTTTATAATTTGTTTCATTTTTTATATGTATGAGTGTTTTGCTTGTATGTACATAAGTATGTACACCATGTGTGTGCCTGGTGCCCAGAAGGACAGAAGAGGCATAGGGTCCTCTGGAGTTACAGATGACTGTAGCTATCATGTAGGTGTCAGGAACTGAAACTGGCTCTCTACAGGAGCAGTGAGTGCTCTAACCACTGACCATCTCTCTCCAGCCTGAGTAATGGTTTTAGAACTGCTATCAAGGGGCTGCAGAGATGACTCAGTAGTTAAGAGCTCTGGCTTCTCTTCCAGAGGACTCAGATTAGACTCTTCGCACTCCCATAAAGGGTTACAACTTTCTGTAAGTCTAGCTCCAGGGGTTTTGACCTCCTCTTCTGGTCTTTGCAGGCACCAGACATGCATATGGGTGCACAGACATACATTCTGGCAAACACTTATGCACATAAAATGATGTAATGAACCTGAAAAGATAAAACTTTATACAAACCTGACAAGCGTTCTTTCACTGAACTATACCCCCAAATTTTTGTATGGTTTTTTTTTTTTTTTTTTTTTTTTGGTGGTGGTGGTGGCCTATAAGAACTATTTATGGGCCAGGTGGTGGTGGCACACGCCTGTAATCCCAGCACTCTGGGAGGCCGAGGCGGGCGGATTTCTGAGTTCGAGGCCAGCCTGGTCTACAGAGTGAGTTCCAGGACAGCCAGGGCTATACAGAGAAACCCTGTCTCAAAAAAACCAAATCCAAAAAAACAAAAAACAAACAAACAAACAAACAAAAGAACTATTTATGTGTATGTGTAAGTTTATGTGTACCACATGAGAGTAGATGGCCACAGAGACCAAAAGAGGGTGTCATAATTCCTGGCTTTGACCAGATGGTTGCCAACTGCTGACACCTGCACTCAGGTCCTCTGCAAAGCTTTTGCGCCATCTCCAGTCTTCAGTCGCGTGGTCATGAGTGAGGACAGGGTTTGCCGCTGTGGCCCAAGCTTCCCTCACACTGATGTTCCTTTGCCTCAGCCTCCTGAGTGTGCTGAGATCACTGGTAACCTATCCCTTAGTAACATTCTCTTAAATCCTAATTTAATGGTGGGGCATGCTTTTATTCTGAGCACTAGGGAGGCAGAGGCAGATGGCTCTCTTAAGTTCAAGACTGGCCAGGGCTACATAGTGTTATGTTTTCATCCTTTTGAAAGGATGTCTTTTCATCCTTTGAAAGGTCTTTGAATTTCTTTTGGAGCTTGACATCACTGTTGACATGGAAAGAGTATCTTTTGTGAGTAAGGTCCTTCTGAATGAACAAATAAATATTGATAAATGATTGTTAATCAGAAAGGTTCTGATTTACCCATATTTCTTTGGTTGTGTGTGTGGGTTTTTTTTTTTGTCCATTTTTGCTTCAATGATTCTATGCAGGATATTATAATTGTATCATATTAAGTTGTCGAGTCTTCTTGGGTTCCTCTAGACACTGATAGTTTTCTCCCTGCTTTTAGCTAGGCATTGTTTATGGTTGTACACAGTTACATATGATTGTAACAGAAGAGTTAGGGAATTTGCCAGAGGTTGGATTTTTTTTTTTTTTTTTTTTTTTTTTTTTTTTTTTTTGAGACAGGGTTTCTCTGTGTAGCCCTGGCTGTCCTGGAACTCACTCTGTAGACCAGGCTGGCTTCGAACTCAGAAATCTGCCTGCCTTTGCCTCCCAGGTGCTGGGATTACAGGCATGTGCCACCACCACCCCGCCAGAGGTTGGATTTTATTAATAAAGGGTGGGATCCAAGAGTGAAGCCCGGGTCGGTGGAATTCACAGTCCCTGCTGTTTGAATCTGCATGCCTCAGCACAAGCTCCCATACCTGAACAGTATTTCATCAACCCAAGCTTTCATAACCTAGGCACTGTGGACACTTTCCCTGTTGTAGGAACCATCCTGTGCATTGTGGGATTTTTAGCATTTCTAGATGTCAATATCCCCTTTCTTCCCATCATGATAAATAAAAAATGTCCCTTGACAGATCTGATGAGGATGTAAAATGATACACTGAGAACCATTGGGTTAACCTTTACAAATGTTTTTCTAATAGTTAGCAATAATCTACAACTAACAAATGTTCATTAACCTGTGTTAAAGCAATATTGAGATAGCTTATAAAGCTGCTAAGTTATTTCAACTCTATATAACTGTAAGGAAACTTGAGAACTGCACTAGCTCTATTAAAGCTTTATAGGGGAAAAATGAGTTATTTCAATGACTTTTTAAAAGTTCAGTTCAAAGCTCTAGAATGAAACTATCATTTCATGCTTGGTAACACATTCCTTTAATCCCAGGCCTTGAAAGGCCAAGGCAGGCAGATCTCTGTACACTAAAACCAGCCTGGGCTACATGGTGAGTTTCAGGCCAACCAGAGCTGCATAGGAGACCATTTCAAGAGCAAATGAACGAAGTAGCATATTCTCAGGAGTTGTGTGTGTGCTACCCCTGTCTCATCTGGCTACAGGATGTGTGCTGATGTAGTTGTAGGCCCTTGCGTGGTTACTGCTGTTTCCCCTGACTAGGCTTTCTCAGTAAGGGCAAACTGGTGCTTTCGTGGTTGATCCTGAGTGTCCCTTGTAATCTGAGTAAATGTAATGGCCAACCATGACTGCTTTATGAGTTGGCGTTAAAGGAATTATTGGTTAATAACTTCATTAACCATTATGTATTATTAAAAATGGTAATAATCAGTATTTTAAACAAATGACTAAAGGTTGGAGTTATCTTGAAAATGTAACTTATTATTAGTAAATTTTGGGGGCTAGAATTCCTATCTGTGAAAAGTGACTTTTGCTTTTCAAACTATTGTTTTCAAGCAAATAAAAAAGGTTTGGTAGCCTAGGTTTAATATGTCAGTTAGGAGGATATGCAACCAAGGTATGGCAGTTTATGCCTGCACTTCACTCAGGAGGTAGAAATAAGAGGATCATGAATTCAAGCTTGCTTCAGCTACATAGCAAGTTTGAGGCCAAGCTGGGTCATAAGGCAGTGTCATTAAAAACAACAAAAAACAAACAACAACAAAAACACTGAACAAACGAAAGGAAACCATAATGTTAAGAGATCTAGGTTTAACGTGTTACCATGTTTTCTTTCCTAGAGATCCATTAGATATTCCGTGTTTGTATCTCAATGAAGCAAGAGCAGTTTCAGCCTTTAAATTCTTATAATTAGCAGTGTAGACCCGAGACCAAGCTTGATTATTTACCTGCTGTAGTAGTTGGTGAAAGAACCAAGAGATAGATGAAATCTCTTGACCAGACCTACTGAAGCTAGTTTTAGAGTCTTAGATTCCTTTGCTCATGATGTTTTAAATTTTTAAATTAATTTTTATTTTATATGGCTGTTTTACTTGCATGTGAGTCTGTATCATGTGTGCATGGAAGTTGGAAAAGGGTGTCAGGTCCCTCCCCTGGAACTGGATTTATAGTTGTGAGCTGCCATGTAATTGCTACAACTCAAACCCAAGTTCTTCTGGAAGAGTAGTCAGTGCTCTTAACACAGCGATGGTTTTAGAACACCATTGACAAAATGGGAAATAGCTTCAAGATGAAGAGTTTATTTTGAATTATATACTTTGATTTATTTTTGAAAGAAGGTCTCGCTGTAGCTCTGGCTGGCCTAGAACTTAGAGATTGCCCTGTCTCTGCCTATGAAGAGCTAGGATTAAAGGTAGTCACAGCTGGGCGGTGGTGGCGCAGGCCTGTAATCCCAGCACTCTGGGAGGCAGAGGCGGGCAGATTTCTGAGTTGGAGGCCAGCCTGGTCTACAGAGTGAGTTCCAGGACAGCCAGGGCTATACAGAGAAACCCTGTCTCGAAAAAACCAAATCAAAAAAAAAAAAAAAAAAAAAATCAAAAAAAAAAAAAGGTAGTCACAATCCCTGGCTTCGAGATGTAGAATTTCCTGAATTGTCCAGCTAATATGCAAGTGAGGCTGGAGGACAGTCTGAAGCTTCAGTTGTGACTTGCTTGCCCAACTGAGAAACAATCATTGTGTAAGCTTTGGGTTCTTGAATTCTGTCTAGAAATTACAGCCCATCAGCTTTGTTTGGCTAACATTCTTTTCAGGTCTGAATGGGTGATAGGATAGATCCTAAGCAGCACTGGGATCTGAAGTCAACACTGGTTATCCTGGTAGAGTTTGACACATTGGCTTGTCGGTACATTATGGGTTGCTGTCTCTGTGTGAACTTGAGCTTTGGGTTTGTGGGTGGTGATGCTTGAGGGGAAATACCTCGGAATGCAGTGCAGTGCTTGGGAACTAATGGTCAGTGAGAACAGAGGGACCTGAAAAGGCCGGCTTTTATCATGCCTGGAGGACTCTGGAAGCATTATGTGGCACACAGGTGCTGACTGCCCTGCTCTAACCTGTTTTTTAATCTTTCTCACAGTCTTATCCAACCTGTAAAACGTCCTGATTTCCCACGTTTTAGTAGCAAGCTAATACAGGGAAGTTTATTCCTTGCTTCTTACTTGATCCCATGCTGTTTAGGGTGTGTGCCCCTCCCTGTCACCATCCCTTGGTTAGAATGGGCGACTGCTTCACCTTTCAGGATTTGTGTACTAACCTACTCTGTGGCTCAAGTGTTTTAGCTTTGTGCCTTTAACACATCATTGTCCCAGATGGGTGTGAGAACAGTGCCATATGCCCGTCACTTGGCTCATGAGGGTCACTTGAACCCAGGAGTACTGGGCCAGCCTTGGCAACACATTTGAGACTTTGTCTTTAAAAAGAAAAGAAAATTGCTGACCTTAAAGTCTGTTTCGCTTTTGAGAAAGAATCTTATATCTCCAGGTTTGCTGTCTTATTTTCCTGTTTTACTCCTATGTGTAGTATATAGTACAGAATTCACAGTATTCTACTTTATTTTAGGAGTACTGGCTTCTAGGTGTTTATAAATACTTTGGGAAAGAGTTCATAAATCTTTAAAACTATTGAATTTGTTTCTTCTGATCTCTTGGTTCTTTCATTGTTTTACCTTATTGGAATTTCCAAGGAAAGATGAATTATTTTTTTTCTTTTTTTATTTTAAGACTTATTTATTTATTATGTAAAACTATACTGTAGCTGTCTTCAGATACCCCAGAAGAGGGCATCAGATCTCATTACAGATGGTTGTGAGCCATCGTGTGGTTGCTGGGATTTGAACTCAGGACCTTAGGAAGAGCAGTCATCTCTCCAGCCCTGGAAAGATGAATTCCAATCTGGTATCTTTTAACTGGCTTCTCCTGAGATAGAGTCTCATGTAGCCCAGGTTGTTCTTAAACTTTCTGCATTGTCAAAGACTTTGACACTGTGTGGGCTGACAGACTTGTGTGACACCAGTGCATCTATTGGAAGCACAGAGGGGTCACTTAGGGAGCTAGCATGGAAGGAGCTGTGACCCCAGAAGCCACCCCAGCTCATGCAAGCTGGACATCTGATGCTCACTGCACACTTGACCTAGCTTAGATGGACTCTGCCCCTTCAGGAGTCCCTAGTGCTTATATAGCCTTGGGAAGTCCGTCTGTCAGTTTCCAGGGCTTCCTGGGGCTTTGAGTTGTTTACTTCCTCAGTCTTCAGGAGCTTCTGTTTAGAAGCAGTTCTCAACCAGTGGGTTGTGGCCCCTTTGGCAAACTGTCCCCAAAAATATTTACATTGTGATTCATAAGTCTCAGAATTACAGTTATGAAGCAGAAGCCAGAATAATTTTATGGCTAGGCATCACCGTGCCATGAGGAACTGTACTAAAGGGTCTCAGTGTTAGGAAGGCTGAGAACACTGCTTCAGAACGTAATGTTAAGCGACTTTGGTAGGTCTGCACCACCAAGTGCTGGGTGTCAAACCCAGCCTTGTGCATGCTAGGCGAGCACTCTGCCAAGTGAGCTGTATGCCCAGCATCTAGTGACTAATTATAAAACGTACGTAAGTATTAGGGAAAGCTAGTATTTAATTACCATCTGTGTAACCCAGGACAAGTTTAACACACTGAGCCTCAATTTTCTGAAAAGGGGGTGATTATTAACTGTTTTCACAGAGCCGTGTGTCTGGTTACATTAGAGAGGACATAGTTGCCGTGCCGTGTGTACTCAAATGCTAGGTATCACTGAGAATGACGCCATGGAAGCTTGAAGCCCGCAATGTGAGAAGTAGAGGTAGCAGGTTCATCAGTTCAGAGCCAAGCTACTACATAGAGCCAGGCCAGCCTGGGCTACAGAATAATAACCCTGTGCTACCCAGGACAGCCAGGGTTGTTCAGAGAAACCCTGTCTCAAAACAACAACACTCACACAAACAGAAAGATTAATGAGCCAACATTAGGTTAATTTAAACTCATTATGATCTCTGGTATTTTAAATAAATTAACTTGGGCTGTTGGGCCTGGCGTAGTGGCACATGTCTTTAATCCCGACACCACGGGAGAGGCAGAGGCAGGTGGATCTCTGAGTTCAAGACCAGCCTGGCTATATAGGGAGCCACTGTTCAACCCTACAGAAGAGGAAAGAGGTAGCTATCAGCACATTGTAGCCAGGTTAGTGCAGCTCACCCTGCGGTCTGGATACCAATTCTAAGATCCCTCAATATGGACCCTGGTTTTCCTCACAGGAGACACCAGACTGCTGCCAGTCTAGTTTTAGTTTACCGTTTCTCACAGTCTCCAGTATTTGAATCTTGAAACTGCTTACCTATTATTTCTAAGGCTGCAACAGTTACTTCTCCTGTTTTCCACTACATTAAGAATTACTTTAGCCTGGTGGTGGTGGCGTCACAAGCTTTTAATCCCAGCGTACTTGGGAGGCAGAGGCAGGAGTATTTCTGAGTTCAAAGCCAGCCTGGTCTACAGAGTGAGTTCCAGGACAGCCAGGGCTACGCAGAGAAACCATGTCTCGAAAAACACCAAACAAACAAACAAAAGAATTACTTTAGGGGCTGGAGAGATGACTCACCGGTTAAGAGCTCTGACTGCTTTTCTAGAGGTTCCAAGTTCAATTCCCAGCAACCTTATGGTGCCTCACAACCATCTATAAAGAGATCTGATGCCCTTTTCTGGTATGTCTGAAGATAGCAACAGTGTACTCATATACATAAAATAAATAATTTTTTTTGAGACAGGGTTTCTTTGTATAGCCCTGGCTATCCTGGAACTCACTCTGTAGACCAGGCTGGCCTTGAACTCAGAAATCCACCTGCCTCTGACTCCCAAGTGCTGGGATTACAGCCGTGCACCACCACCGCCTGGCTAAAATAAATAAATCTTAAAAAAAGAAAAAAAAAAGGATTTGCTTTAATTTTTGTTTTGTTTTTATTTTTATTTTTTTTTTTTTTGAGACAGAGTCTCACTCTGTAGACCAGGCTAGTCTCCAACTCACATAGATCCATCTGCCTCTGCTTCCAGAGTGCTGGGATTAAAAGGTGTGCAGCACCATGCCAGCTAGCTTCATTCTTAAAGTACTATTAAAATTGAAAACAATCCCACTTATCATTTTGAACTAGCAAAATAACGAGTAGGTAATAAATTATGTTTTGGTATTGAAAACCTACAAATAAACAAGAGGGCTTTATATGTGTGCTATTAATTTTTATAATAAAAACCGTCACAATTGCTAGCAGTTATAAGATCATGCTGTAAAGTAATCTAGTGTAGTGACTCCATGTGCTCCTTATACCTCAATACTGAAGGTAGATCTCAAGTGATGAATTCCAGCTTTGTGGCTCTCTGGGGTAAGTGTGATGGCACAGTGTATGCTGGGCCCACCGTGGCTCTCGGGTATGGGTGTGGTGCCCGCGCCACAGCTCTCAGTTCAATCCCCAGTGCAAAGAAAAACAACAAAAGCTGGGTGGTGGTGGCACATGCCTGTAATCCCAGCACTTTAGAAGGCAGAGGCAGGCAGATTTCTGAGTTCGAGGCCAGCCTGGTCTACAGAGTGAGTTCCAGGACAGCCAGGGCTACACAGAGAAACCCTGTCTCAAAAAAAAAAAAAACAAAAAAAACCAGAAAAGGAGTTCTGTGAGACGGAAGCCGCGTGTTGAAAGAGAACCAAGTGAGTTTTGCAAGTGATCCCTCTCCCTCCAGACACATGCCTTGGCATGCTCATGCCCACACACAAAATGTTTTTTTTTAAAAAACCTTAACTGAGTTTTGATGTTCTTCAGGAGCTAAAAATGTAGGCGGGGGAGCTGGAAAAATGACAGAGCAATAGGAGAACCTGCTCTACAGTCAGGACTTGACTTGGGATCCCAGCACGCACACACAGCAAGCTGGGCATCCTGCACACACACACACACACACACACACACACACACACACACACACACACCTTTACATTTCCTTCTTTTCTGGCAATGGTTCCTTTAATGATCATTCTCCACATTCCTTAACTTTTAGACTCTGAAAGGAAGTAGTAACTTTCTTGCTTTTCTGCCAAGTGAATCCATCCAAATGAAGTAGTCTCTCTAACAAAAGCAGGGGCTTAAATAGGACTTTTAGGAGGACACCAAGAGCATACACTGAATCTGTGAAGAAGGGTAGTGGCAGAGGAGAGAGCGCAGACATAGCCTCTGAGCAGAGGAATCAGTAGCTAGGTTCAGTTCCGTCGGCTTAGAAACCCAAGGCCGGGTTTCTTTCCCTTAAATTTTCCTTTTCTTCTGTGTATGTTTGCTGAATAAACAGTTTTATTTAAGGAAAAATATGAGACATTTTCTCAAATTTAATTTACTTTGTATGTGGGTCATTCTGGCCTTGTAACATGTGAGTTCTGGGGACTAAACACAGTTGTCAGCTGGGGAAGAACCTTTACCTGCCGAGTCATCCTGCTGGCTTGGATTGTTTTCTCTCTTGCGGTAATCCATGGTGTGTGAGTGTGTGTGTGTGTGTGTGTCTGTAAAGCATGCACATGGAAGTCAGAGGACGATTCTGGGGAGTCAGTTTTCTCATTCCACCGCGTCGGTTCTGGGGACTGAACCCAGGTCATCATGTTTTGCAGCAATTGTCTTTACCCACTGAGCCATCTCACCAGCCTGGCAGGCGTGTCCTCAGGGCTCATTTTCCCTTTCTATGTGTGTGCATTGGGTAAAAATCTTGCTTTGTTTCTGTGTTCACCCTGGTCTTTTGCAATAGTTAATAAACTCCTATTACTTTACCCTGCTTACTAAGTATTTAAGTTAGAAGCTTGCAAAACAGGAAGTAGCCCAATTGTATGCATGTGCATTCCTGCATGCATGCGTGACAATGAGTCAGTTAGTTCCAGAAGGTTTTCAGTGTGCTAGGAAGTGGCATGTAGCCTGTGAATCCACTTTGCATCTTGAATTTGAGATGCTATCTCTCCACCTCTTTGGTGAGCCGTTGATGACCGGATAATTGGATAATCTTGCGTGTAGCTGGTAGTGGATGATCTACATACATCCTCCTTGATCTCACTTCCTGCTGCGGCTCCCTCCTCATGCCACTCTGGTTTTACTAGCCTGTTCTAGCAGAGTGCATGCTCCTGGACCTTTGGATTTTCTGTTCTCTGTTTTTCCCCTAGTGTCTGTACAGCTTGCTTCCTGGTTTTACTCAAGTCCCTATTTAGATTGGAAAAGTGATTCCTAATTTCTGTGGGTTTTCATTTTTTTGGCCTTTTTGATTTTGTGTCTCTGGGGCTGGGACTGAAACCAGGATCTTTCACTTGTTAGGTAAACATTCTGTCCAACCCTAGAAAAGTCTCCTGGAATCCTATTTAAAACAGCATTCTCAGCGAGCTGGTGGTACACACCCTTTAACTGTGGCACTCAGGAAGCAGAGGCGGGTGGGTCTCTGAGTTCGAGGCCAGCCTTATCTACATAGAGTTCCAGGACAGCCAGCAGAAGTACATAGTGAGACTCTGTCTTGAAAAACCAGCCAACCAACCAAACAAACAAACAAACAAACAAACAAAGCAGCATTCCCAGGGGGTGGATATGGCTCAGTAGTTAGTTCCAGAGAACCTGGGTTCAATTCTGTGTACCTGTAACTCCAGTTCCAAAGGATCAACACCCTCTTCTGGCCTCCTCAGGCACTAGGCAGTCAGTGGTGCACATACATACATACATACAAACAAAACACTCATACGCATAAAGCAAAAGGGAACGAGCAGTATTCTCAGGCTATCAAGATGTAGATGTACATCAGCATGTAGAGACACAGCTGCCAAGCCTGGCAATCTGAACTTGCTCTCCAGCACCCACATGGTAGAAGGAGAAAACATATTTCTGCAAGTTGTCCTTTGACATGCTGTGGCACACGTGTCCACATACAACAAACACACACACACACACACATACACACACGCATACACACACGCATACACACACGAGAGAGAGAGAGAGAGAGAGAGAGAGCATTCTCTTATTCAGCTGTTGCTGCCTCTCCACCCCAGCCCATGTGTGTGTCTATTTATCTCTTAAGAGTCACACTATTCGTTCTCTACCTCTACCTCCCGAATGCTCGTCACAGGTGAGCCGCCAATCCCAGCAGCTGTTTTCTTTTCAGCACTAATTGAACACATACATATTGTTTGGATCTGCCCATAGTGTCTTTAAATTTGAGAACAGATTTTGTTCACTACTGTGTCTACCACATAGGACAACACTTAGTATATAGCAGCCACTAAATTTTTAAATAAATTGCCACCAATAACAATATTTCAGTAATATGCCCCTTCTAATTTCCCTCCTCTTTAGGAGTTGCTTAGACCCCGTTACAAAGGAAAAAAAAGTACTAATGCACAGTTCCTTTCTTTTTAGGTTTCAGTGTGGCCCAGAAGCCATTTGGAGCCACATATGTGTGGAGCAGTATTATAAGTACCCTTCAAACCCAGGTAGAAGTGAAGAAACGAAGGCACCACTTGAAACGGCACCATGACTGCTTCGTCGGCTCCGAAGCCGTAGACGTCATTTACTCGCACTTAACTCAGAATAAATTCTTTGGTGATGTTGATATCCCTCGGGCCAAAGTGGTGAGAGTATGCCAGGCACTTATGGACTACAAAGTATTTGAAGCTGTTCAAACCAGAGTCTTTGGAAAAGACAAAAAGCCTACGTTTGAAGACAGCAGTTGCAGCCTTTATAGATTCACAACGATACCTAATCAGGACAGTCAATCAGGCCGAGAGAGCAGAGTGTACTCGCCTTCCAGGTGGGTCCTGGCATTAGGTTGTCATGGGCACGGTAGCAGAATTTTTAATACTTTTTTTTATTTTTTGGTTTTTTTTTTTTTTGGTTTTTCGAGACAGGGTTTCTCTGTGTAGCCCTGGATGTCCTGGAACTCACTCTGTAGACCAGGCTGGCCTCGAACTCAGAAATCCACCTGCCTCTGCCTCCCAAGTGCTGGGATTAAAGGCATGCGTCACCACCGCCCGGCACTTTTTTTTTTTTTTAATAAAGATTTTAAGTGATAATTTTGACTAAAATCTAAATCCTGGTAAATTAAATAAAATACACTAAAATATTGGTAATGTACCAGGTATATCCTAGACTTCAGATTTTCATACTTGTATTTTGCAAAAACAGTTAACAAACTTTGCCTCAAGTTGGAGTAATTTTAGGAAATGGAAAATGTTGAAAATTCCTACCAAGGAAAGGAAGAGAATGGAAGAAGGAAGGGCAGGTGGAGAGCCACCCAGCTCTAGGGTATCACTGAAATCTAGAACGTTGTGGCTCTGGAGTGTGAAAGACTGACAGTGCTCACAGCTTCATGTGACATGTTCAAGGGTTCCAGTGATTTTGGTTTGTGAGGATTTTGCTTGTTTTTAATTTTGAGACAAGTTCTTCCTGTATGGCTCAGGCATTCCTGAATTCCTAAGCTGATGCCATACTTCTCCTCCAGAGACCCTGGGACATAGGTGTGTGCACTGATCGGGAATGGTAAAGACCTTGGCCATATAGACCACAAAAGACATCGAGGTCAGGATGGGGTTGCATTTTAGGAAGGCCATTGGGCTGGGAATGGGACTTGGTAGTCAGGGAGAACTAGGGAAGCAGTGTTGCAGGCTAGGGAAGGGGAGGCTGCACTAACTGTGGGGGAGAAAGAGGGAGCCCAGAAGGACAGAATGTGAGGACGGCTGACAGAAGTGAAGGCATGTGAGGGGTGCATGGTGAGTTTATGAAGTGAGGTTGTCTTCCCCCCATTGCTCCAGCTACACCTCAGAGGCTACAAGAAATCATTCAGATTTGACCTTTGAGTCAGTTTTTAAGTCTCTCAATAAAATGTACCTCTCTAGACACAGGCAAAGGAAATAAGAGGCTAATGTAGAACGTTGCTCCTACTCCTCAAATGCATATTCAGGCTTTGCTTGAAATCTTTGAGACCAAAAGTTTGCAACTGGAGTTTTAGAAAGAACATTTTATATGTAAATATTGTACAGTGCCATTAGGATCTTCAACAGTATTGGATAGTAGAGCATCTTAGTAGTTCTGTGGCAAATAAAGGAATATTCATACCAACTAGGATAAAAAAAAGACTGGCAATTTCAGGACTTTTTGTTTTTTGGTGTTTTGAGTCAGGGTCTTACTGTAGATCCCAAGCTGGCCCATTTACTTGCTGTAGATAACAGGCCAGGCTCACAGTAACTTCAGATTTCTCTTGCCTCTGTCTCTTGAGGGGCTAGAATAAGCCTAGATCAGTTTTAAAATTGGTGTACAATTTTAGTCATTGTATTATATCTAAATAAAGGGTCACAGGAGAGTCTATTTAGAATATTTGTATTTTAGAGCACAGTATAGTGGTATTTACTTATAATCCCTGAATCTGGGATGTAGAGTCCAGAGGATCAGGAGTTTGGGGCCAGCTTCAGCTACGTAGTGAGTTTGAGATCAGCTTGCAAGTGCACGAGATCCTGATTCAAAAGAGTTGGTACAGAGAGTATATTTGGGTTGAATAAGAGACCCTTAAAAAGTCCTTTATCCAACTCAGGATTGTCATCTGTTGTCTTGAAACATAAGCTATGTGCACCTGCTAATACTTCTAATACTAATACTAATACCATGCACCTCTCTAATACTTGATCATTCCTGTGAGCATGCCTCTAGGTACGCAGATGCATCACCCAAGTCATCAGATATCAACTCAGACAGTTTGGAGGACCTGTGGGAAAACCTGAGTCTAAAGCCTGCCAACTCCCCTCACACGAATCTCTCTACCAGGCTGTCTCCTCAAGGTAAGCTAATGGTGCCGAGGGAGAAGTGGAAGACCCAGAAGACATTTCCTCCCAACTTTTATTTGAATTTTCATATTCAGGCAGAGAAAGAGTGTGCTGTGTGTTAAGGCTGTTTGTGTTGAGCGTCAACAGAAGTCTATTATCCTGAACAACACATCAGTGTTACAACTCTTGAACACTGACTTTTGTCCATCGCCTGGCAGGCTTCGAGTCTGAAATGTTTTGCATGCAGAGCCTTCCTTAATGTATGCTCTAAGAAGTTTCTTTTCCTAAGCTTTTATTAGGTTACATGAACAGCTGAAAATTATATTTAAAGTATTAGTAGAATTCTTATGTTCTTCCTTGTGGCCCTGGAATGCAGCCTAATGATTTTGACTTCTGCTGTCCCTCCCCCATCCTGGTTGTGTGGAAAGCCTGAGTAGAAAACTCTGCGGCCAATAGTTTCAAATGAGTTCAGAGATTGAATGAGCCATTCTTTTTTCTAGAGTCCTTATTAACATGTTATATGGCTTGATCGCTTATCTCTAGCACATTGCTTTATATGGTACAAAGAATGACAAGAATTCCTCTTGCCCAGAGCCTGTTCTCCTACACTTCAAACAAATCTTGGATTGTCTTGTAAGAAAGCACTCCATGAGTAAGAGTGGCCTAGTGTGCCCCTTTCCTGCCACAGATTTAATAGTTAGACCTACACAGACAAATGCTGCAGTGAGCATGCAATAATTATCAATTGCTACTTCCCACCTTGTCATTCTCCTGTGTAGTTATCAATGAAGTAAGAGTGGCCTAGTGTGCCCCTTTCCTGCCACAGATTTAATAGTTAGACCTACACAGACAAATGCTGCAGTGAGCATGCAATAATTATCAATTGCTACTTCCCACCTTGTCATTCTCCTGTGTAGTTATCAATGAAGTATGGCAAGAGGAGACGATTGGACGGCTGCTACAACTGGTCGACCTTCCATTTCTTGACTCCTTACTCAAGCAGCAAGAGGTTGTGCCTAAAGCCCCTCAGTCTAAGAGACAGCCTGACATGGTCAACACCAGTAACTACCTGGATCGAGGAATTCTCAGGGCCTATGGTGACTCTCAGTATGTGCAAATAATATAATTATTTCCGTATGTTTGTGAGTTAGAGTGCTTGCCCAGTGCACACAAAGCTCTCAGTTCAAGACTCAGCATTGATTAAATTAGGTGTTGTGGCACACACCTTTTATCCCAGAGCTTAGGAGGTAGAGGTAGAAGCCTCAGCACTTTAAGATTACCTTTAGCTACATAGCTAGTTTGAGACCAGCTTGGGAGACATGAGACCCTGTACTTACTCATAATCATAATGTCAACACATGGGAGACAGAGGCAGGCAGATCTCTGAGTTTGAGGCCAGCCAAGGTCTTATATACACTGAGAATATGTCTCAAAAAACAAAAAACAAAAAACAAAAAACAACCCAAAAAAACCCAAATACAAAAACAGCATGTGGTGATACAAGCATGCCTGTGTCTCCTGAGTCCCCACAGACTTAAAATGAACTGATTGGACAAACTTTTAGAATCTTGACTGAGTACATTTCTTTCTTTTAGAATGCTTGTTAAATAAGTTATCTTCTAACTTACTAGTTATCCTAAAGCACTGTAAAGTAAATCTTTCACCTCCAGCTATCATTATGAATGTAAATTTGTTGTTGTTGTTGTTGTTGTTGTTGTTTTGTTGAGACAAGGTTTCTTTGTGTAGCCTTGGCTGTCCTGGAACTTGCTTTGTAGACCAGGCTGACCTCAAACTCTTAAGAGATCCACTTGCCTCCTAGGTGCTAGAATTAAAGGCATGCAGTTCCTACCTAGCTTGACTATAATCTTAAGATTTGAAGTTTTATATATAGTATCAAGAGCAGACATTTTTAGCTTAAGGAAGAGCCATAACTTGATATATTCTTCTCCTAAGTAATATTATATTGAAGGCTGATAGCTTCTGTGACTCCAGTTGGTTTAATGTTTAATTATTTTGCTCAGTAGGTAGTTCCAGTCCACTTAAGGAGATGGAAGTGTTTAAGAAGTACAACTTTGTTCTTCCTAGCTCTGTGTTTTCAACACATTGTTCATATGAATAGTTGAATGCTAGCAGATAAAATAAAAAGTCAGGTATGGTGTTACACACCTTTAATGCCAGTACTAGAGAGGTAGAGACAGATCACTGAGTTCCAGGTCAGCCAGGGCTATATAGAGAGACCCTGTCTCAAAATAAAAATAAAAAAATTAAAATTTCCTTAAAAATTTAAAGCTGTATGTGAATGTAGCATACTAGTTGTTGAGTTCTGCTTCTATAGTAGGAAGCTCATTCTACACGTTTCCATTTCTACAATGCAATGTGGTGATATTTTTAGTTACCTTAATACTCAGAATTTGTGTTAAAAATGACCTTAAAGATACCAAGCTTCATCTTTTTATAAACCCTAGCTGTCTATGGCAGTAAAGAATGTGTAACAAATGTAAAGATTTATTTTTTTATAAAATAAAGTCTGTGGCAGTAGAGGACATATAACAAATTTATTGAAATACAGTGTTTTCTGTCTGGGTATATAGCTAGTTGGTAGAGTGTTTACCTTTCATTTATGAAGGGTATTATTCTCCAACAGCTCCTAATATGGTAGTAAATGCTTATAATCAAAGCACTCAGGAGAATCAGAAGTTCAGTCATCCTAACCTATATTGTGAGTTCAAGGCCAGCCTGGGCTATAAGAGACTGACATGAATCTCCCAAGGAACATTTTACCTCTTGATTTGATTATTTTGAAATGTTATCTTGTCTCTAAAAACAAAATTAAATAAGAAATGTTATCTTTTATCTTCCTCTATTCTGTCCTTGCTAAAGGTAGAGGTAACAGATCATACCCATGACTCTGAACTTAGCAACATTATATGGTAGAATTACAACTTTGTCAGGTCTGAAACCAGATGTGGGTGATATCACACATTCATTATCCTAGCACTAGGGAGAATTTGAAGTCAAATTTTAATTTTGGTGACCTTCATATCCTTAATGTAGTAAAATGATATTGTTACAAAAAAGGAAAATGCAGTGTTGCTAATTTCTTTAACCTGACATACACAATTTAGATATATGGTAAATGATTCTACTGTCTTTTTTTTTTTTTAAAGATTTATTTATTTATTTATTATATGTAAGTACACTGTAGCTGTCTTCAGACACACCAGAAGAGGGCATCAGATCTCATTACGAATGGTTGTGAGCCACCATGTGGTTGCTGGGATTTGAACTCGGGACCTTTGGAAGAGCAGTCAGTGCTCTTAACCTCTGAGTCATCTCTCCAGCCCCTCTGAGCCATCTCTCCAGCCCCTCTACTGTCTTTAAGTGTGGAAAATTTTATCCTAGTAGCAAATGTGAAATAATCAAAGAATTGTTCTCCTTGTGTTTTAAGATAAACTTCTTTTTTTCTCCCTTGCTCTAGGGAAGATGAATGGATCTCTGCAGCCATTGACTGCTTGGAATATCTTCCCGACCACATAGTTGTGGATATAAGCAGGAATTTTCCTGAGCAACCAGACAGAACAGACCTAGTAAAGGAACTTCTGTTTGATGCTATTGGCAAATATTATAGTACTAGGGAGCCTCTGTTAAACCACCTGTATGATGTTCATAATGGAATAGCAGAACTCCTGGGTAAGTTAGCTCCTTCTAGATACCAGAGTTAATCTTAGAGAAAAAAAATTACTTGTGTAGCTAGCTGGTCTTTGCTACTTTGTGAGTTCCCCCCATTCCCCCCTCCGCCCTTTATCACCCCACCCATTTTTCAGCCCCTAGCAATAATCTAATTTATTTCCTTTTGTTTCTTTTTTGACTACCACTACTAACAAAACACAAACAACCTCCCTAAATGACCAGCAACTACCCACACCCTAGCATCTGTAAAGTTCCCAGAATTCCAATTGTCACACAATCACAGAAACTATCTGCAGCTGGCAAAACCACGCCTCTGCTATAGCGTAAGGCAAATCATAGTCAGCTGCTGTGGACAGTCCCAAACAGCCCCATAGCCCACACAGGGGATTAGAAGGAAAACATATTCTTAATATTTCTGTTTTTAAAGAAACTACAATTTCAAAATTGTCACTACATAATTGTCCTCAAAGTGATCCAAAATAGTAGTCTATAAAGTCGGGAGGGGATTTGGGTTAGTCTATAAAGAATATATTATTTTTTTAACACATTTAGAATTCACTCTGAGACCTTAGCAACTCCAAAGCTAGGTAGGGCCTTCGGCTGTTCTTCGCTGCTGTCAGGTGTAGGCAGGGTGGCCGCTCTGCTTTAGAAGAGTTACCAGCATGGCCCCGCAGCTCCTCCTCTTCTGCACGGGCACACTGTTTTACATGGATTTTGAAAACAAATTTGGAGTTTCGGAGAATTCCTTCTGTTTTTCTCAGGGACAGTTATCAACATTATATACATAGTACATGCTCAAAATGTGTCTGAGAAGCAGAGTGGCAGTTTATGAAGCCAAGAGTTAGAGTAATATCCTAAGACGGTGTGTGACAAGGGCCTGCGAGAGCAAGGGTTGATGTGAGAACAGGCTGTCTTTATGCTGTTGGTCATCCATTTTATTTATTTATTTAAATTGTTCTTGTCAGTGTGTATGCACGTACATGTATGCATGCCATGGTACATGTATGGAGGTTGATTTGCTCCTGTTTTCATTCCCACTTTGTGTTTTTGCTTTTGGAAACAACTTTGAGGAAGTATACCATTTCACATAAAGTGTAATGAGTTTTGTTCATTTTAATATAGTCATATCTGGTCAATTAAACAATTTTTTTCTTTTGGCTAAAGTAAATGGGAAGACTGAAATAGCATTAGAAGCTACTCAGCTGTTTCTGAAGCTTCTGGATTCCCAAAATAGGGAAGAATTTAGAAGACTGCTTTACTTCATGGCTGTTGCAGCAGATCCTTCTGAATTTAAGTTGCAGGAAGAAGTAAGTCTTTAAATGTTAACTGCATTAAGGGCATTAGCATCCAGTATGCTACAGTGGATGGCAGTTTCATATTTGATAACTCTTAGTACCCAGTTTAGCCGTTCAGATATGTAGCATGGGTGTGTCTTATCCTTACAGAGTGACAATCGGATGGTAGTGAAAAGGGTATTCTCAAAAGCTGTTGTCAACAATAAAAACTTATCCAAAGGCAAGACTGATCTTCTTGTACTCTTCTTAATGGATCACCAAAAAGATGTTTTCAAGGTAATACTCTGAAAGTAATTAATCATGATTATTTGTAACAGATTAAAATGCTCTTGAATAATGTCTATGTACCTTTTTCCTAAGATTCCTGGAACTCTACATAAAATTGTTAGTGTTAAGCTTCTGGCCATACAAAAAGGAAGAGATCCTAATAAAGACACAGGTAATTTAAGAATGTTCTTTTTTTTATTATTTTAATTTTTTTTATTTTAAGGCAAGATCTCATTGTAGCCCAGGCTGGTCATGGCTTTGTAGCCAAAGATGACCTTGAAGTCCTGCTCCTCCCACCTCTGACCTCCAAATGCCAGGATCACAGGTGTTTGAGACCAGTCCAGAGTGCTGATTTGGAATTAATTTGCCATGATTAGTTTTAAACGTTCCCTCAATTTTCTAGGCTTAGCAGAGACTCCTGGGTTACAGTAGCTTTCAGGTTATTTTTTCTTGTCTGTTTCAAAACCTTTAAAATTCACATTCCTTATTCTCTCTCTCTCTCTCTCTCTCTCTCTCTCTCTGTGTGTGTGTGTGTGTGTGTGTGTGTGTGTGTGTCTGTCTGTCTGTCTGTCTCTCAGAGGAGGACAACCTTCGTGAGTTGATTCTCTGTTTCCACTGTCAGAGTCACAAGGATGAACTCAGGTCATCAGGTTAGAGGCAAGTGCCCCTCCTATGAGCCATCCCAGAGGCTAGGTTAAAACCGTTTGACCAAGGTTATCTTTATCCTCTCTGATGCATTTTATAGAATGTTGGAAAAAACAAAAACTACTGCATTATTTTTCTAGCTAAACGTGAAGAATAGAGTCATTAACTGGAAGTTTCTGCTTTTAAATCTTAAGGCTATATTTATTGCCAGAGAATTGATGAAAGTGAGTATTCTAGTGGTACAAAGAAGAAAACCAAAGATCAACTGTTGAGCTTACTAAAGACTATTGATGAGGATTCAAAAATCTCTGCCAAAGAGAAGAAGAAACTGCTAGGCCAATTCCGCAAGAGTCATCCAGACATCTTCATTGAGTATTTTGGAGACTGAGTTTCTAATGTCAATGTATATGTGCACTTGTATCTTAAGGGCAAATTATACAGTTTAAAGAAATGTCTAAATATGAAGTTGTGCTTTTTTTTTTAAAGTTGTACTTAATAAAATTTTTTATACCCATATGCCTCACCTGTTCATGTCTGACCTGTTCAATTTATATAGAAAATCATAGGGATTTGGAGGATACAGCAGTAATGTATTTATGTAAGAAAATACTGGGGGCTGGAGAGATGACTCAATGGTTAAGAGCACTGACTGCTCTTCCAGGGGTCCTGAGTTTAATTCCCAGCAACTGTCTGGTGGCTCACAACCATGTGTGACTCCAGTCTTAGAGTGGTCCAGCACTCACATTTCTTCTCTGACCTCTGTGGGTAATGTGCACACATGGGACATCTACCCATTCACATAAATTAAATACATCTAATAATAAATAAAAATACTTAACAGGAAGCCTGATTACATATTATGAGTATGGGTTTGTTTATTTTGTTGACACAGAGTTTGTGTAGACCAAACTGGCCTAGAACTATTGCCCCCCCATGTGCCAAGTGCTGGAATTAAGGGTATATACCACCACACCCAGCATGCTTTGTATTCAAGTATTAATATATTTTTGTATTACAAAGGTAAAGCAGAAATTAACACTTGTTATACAGTGGAATTTCTAATTACCACAAATTAATTCTAGAGAGTGTTATGAAATATATGCAGTGGGCAAGTAGGAGTGCCTGGCGGGCCCACTCCAAGGCACCCCTGAGATATCATGCCATGCAACAGGCCTGGTATAAGGGAGATTTATTTGGAGAAAGAGGGTAGTAAGGACCTGGAGAAGGGGTAGAGGCAGACAGGAGCAGAGCCATGAGGGCAGAGAAGGGGCGGAGCAGGTCAGAAGAGAAAGAGACTGGCTTGGGTACAGGGAGTGAGGACATTGGGCTAGCAAGCAGCTCTTTTTTGTCACCCAGTGTGTCACCTGCACCTGGGTGCAGAAAATCGGGCAAATCCCTAGGAGGAGTCTAGCAGAATCACCTATAAGTCAACAGAGAGGTTTAAAAAAATAAAGGCTGTACCCATGCTTTTGAAAAATTAAAACAGTTTAAGCTTATTTGGGGTTCTTTTTTTTTTTTTTTTTTTTTTTTTTTTTTTTTTTTTTTTTTTTTTTGGATTTGGTTTTTCCAAGATAGGGTTTCTCTGTATAGCTCTGGCTGTCCTGGAACTCACTCTGTAGACTAGGCTGGCCTCGAACTCAGAAATACACCTGCCTCTGCCTCCCAGAGTGCTGAGATTACAGGTGTGGGCCACCACCGCCCGGCATTTGGGGTCTTTCAAGTATGTAAAATGAGACTGGAATAATAAACCTGCATGTGCACATCAGCAGTATTAACCATAATCTCTTAAAGGGCTATACTGTTTAGTTGGTATCCTTGTCCTTTGCTCTCATTCCAACACATTTCAGACAGCACTACCATTCAGCTCATCTGTCCAAGTGCATTAAAACCTAACCACTACAGGGAAATGCAAATCAAAACAACCCTGAGATTTCACCTCACACCAGTCAGAATGGCTAAGATCAAAAATTCAGGAGAAAACAGGTACTGGTGAGGATGTGGAGAAAGAGGAACACTCCTCCACTGCTGGTGGGGTTGCGAGCTGGTACAACCACTCTGGAAATCAGTCTGGTGGTTCCTCAGAAAACTGGGAATGATACTTCCGGAGGACCCCTCTATACCACTCCTGGGCATATACCCAGAGGATTCCCCAGCATGTAATAAGGATACATGTTCCACTATGTTCATAGCAGCCATATTCATAATAGCCAGAAGCTGGAAAGAATCCAGATGTCCCTCAACAGAGGAATGGATACAGAAAATGTGGTTTATATACACAGTGGAGTAACTGTTCAGCCATTAGAAACAATGAATTCATGAAATTCTTAGACAACTGGAGAACATCATCCTAAGTGAGGTAACCCAGTCTCAAAAGAACACTCATGGTATACACTCGCTGATAAGTGAATATTAGCCTAGGAGCTTGGAATACCCAAGACACAATTCACATATCAAATGATGCCCAAGAAGAAGGAAGGAGTGGCCCCTGGTCCTGGAAAGGCTCAGTGCAACAGTGTAGGGGAATACCAGAACAGAAAAGTGGGAAGGGTTGGATGGGGGAACAGGGGGAGGGAAGAGGGCTTATGGGACTTTCAGGGAGGGGGCATCCAGGAAAGGGAAAATCACTTGAAATGTAAATAAAGAATATATCGAATAAAAAAAAAAAAAAAAACCCTAACCACTAGCAGGGCCTGGGAATGCACACCTTTAATCCTAGAACTCAGGAAGCAGAGGCAGATTGATGGCTGATTTCAAGGCCAGTCTGGTTTACATAAAGAGTTCTGCCGGGCAGTGGTGGTGCGTGCCTGTAATCCTAGCACTCTGGGAGGCAGAGGCAGGCGGATTTCTGAGTTCGAGGCCAGCCTGGTCTACAGAGTGAGTTCCAGGACAGCCAGGGCTACACAGAGAAACCCTGTCTTGAAAAATCCAAATCCAAAAAAAACAAAAAAACAAAAACAAAAACAAAACAAAACAAAACAAAACAAAAAAAAGAGTTCTGGGACAGCCAAAGCTACAAACAGGCCCTATCTCAAAAAACAACAAACTAATGACAAAATTCTATAATTCCTTAATATTAACTAATACTAATAGGCAATTGTGGTCCAACTTCCTCACAGTTATTCAAATAAGGATCCAAACAATGTTCAACTGACTTGGGAAATACGTTAATCCTTCATTATCTTTCTTTGTGTCCTGTATTTCTTATAAATTGCTAAATATAGTGAAAGTTTTAAGGTATCTTAACCAATTTAATGATTGCTTAGGAATGACTGTACTGACTAGACACATCTGGTAAGTGGACATGCACTATAAAATACCACCACAATACAACTTAAGTATTTTTTACATCTTAACATTTTATGAGGCTGAATTTTACATTTTATTTTAGCCTTCATAAATTTTCAATTTGTTTTTGCAAGTACTACAATGTAGATGTGTCAGTCAGAGGACTACTTTTTGGGAGTCAGTTCTCTCCTGTCCATTTCTGAGGCAGTCTCTTGTTTCTGCTTTGCTGTTTTGCATACTCTAGGCCAGCTGGCTTTCTAGCTTCTAGGCAATTCTGTCCCCTTCTCATTTCAGCATAGGATTGCTGGGATTACAGGTGTGTGTTGGGTTTGGGTTCCCAAAGTAATTGATGATAACCTTGAACTCCTGATCCTTCTGTATCTACCTCCCAAGAGCTGTGATTATTGGTGTGTGCCACCACAGTTTAAGTAACACTGGGAATAAAACCTAGGGCTTTGTGCATGCAAGGCAAGCAGTCTATTAGTTGAGCTACTCCCCTGGTTAGTTTAGTCTCTTACTAAGAGGGAGGGAAAACTTGGGACTGACACCATGACTCAGTGGGTAAAGACACCTGCCACCAAGCTTGTTGAATTGAGTTCAATTCCCAGGACCCACGTGGTAGAAGGAGAGAGCAACCTTCCATAAGTTTTCCTTTGACCACATATGTACTATGGCACAAGTGACTACATGCATACCCCCACATACAAAACCAGTGTAATAGAAAACATTAAAGTGGTAAGAAAACTTAATGTCCTGATCTGCTAGCATACTATGAGTGATCTCTTATTTTCTGACAAAACTAACATCAGGTAGTTTTCAAACAGAAGACTGACAGTTATAGTGTATATGATACCAATTATCTTACGAAAACCAGATTTGGGGAAAAATTAAGAAATAGGCAGGGGTTGGAGAGATGGCTCAGTAGTTAAGAGTGTTTCTGTTCTTCCAGAGGTTCCAGGTTCAATTTCCAGCAACCATGTGGTGGCTCACAACAATCTGTAATAGGATCTGATGCCCTCTTCTGGTGTGTCTGAAGACAGTGACAATGGATTCACATACATTAAACAAACAAACAAACAAATAAAAAACAGGCAGCTTTAATGAAAGAAGGGCTGGAGAGACGGCACTGTGGTTAAAAGTGTATCTGTTCTTCCAGAGGACCCAGGTTCAATTCCCAGCACCCACATGGTAGCTCACAACTGTCTAACTCCAATTCCAGGGAATCTGGCATCCTCACACAGACATACACATAGGCAAAACACCAGTGCACCAGACTTAAAGACAAAAAGTGGTGAAAGAGAAGAGATCATGACTTCAGTGTGAGGAAGTTTCAGATCGAGGCTACTGAAACTGGTGAGATCCACATAGTTGGCAGAGCGGTTGCAGGCTATCTGGTTTACCATCTTTGTTTTGCACATAATTAAAGCATGATTCTTTGACTTCTAGAACTAACACCTTCAAGAAAAGACAGGGATATTCTGTTTCTAATTTAACACTGTTCATGCTTTTTTTTTTTTTCCCCTTTTTGTAGATTTTGGGTTTTTTTGTTTTTTGTTTTTTGGTTTTTTGGATTTGGTTTTTTTTCGAGACAGGGTTTCTCTGTGTAGCCCTGGCTGTCCTGGAACTCACTCTGTAGACCAGGCTGGCCTTGAACTCAGAAATCTGCCTGCCTCTGCCTCCCAGAGTGCTGGGATTACAGGCATGTGCCACCACCGCCTGGCGTGGATTTGGTTTTTTAAGCCTGGGTTTCTCTGTGTAGCCCTGGTTGGCCTGGAATTCACACTAGTCTAGACTGGCCTCAAACTTGGAGATCCACCTGCCTCTGCCTCCTGAGTGCTGGGATTAAAGATGTGCACTACCTTAGCCATTCTGACTGGTGTAAGATGAAATCTCAGGGTTGTTTTGATCTGCATTTCCCTAATGACTAATGATGTTGAGCACTTCTTAAGGTGCCTCTCGGCCATCCGAATTTCTTCAGGTGAAAATTCTTTGTTAAGATCTGTACCCCATTTTTTAATAGGGTTATTTGGTTCCCTGGGGTCTAACTTCTTGAGTTCTTTGTATATATTGGATATTAGCCCTCTATCAGATGTGGGGTTGGTGAATATCCTTTCCCAATTTGATGGTTGCCGTTTTGTCCTTTTAACAGTGTCCTTTGCCTTACAGAAACTTTGTAATTTTATGAGGTCCCATTTGTCAATTCTTGATCTTAAAGCATAAGCTATTGGTGATCTGTTCAGGAACTTTTCCCCTGTGCCCATGTCCTCAAGGGTCTTCCCCAGTTTCTTTTCTATTAGTTTCAGTATGTCTGGTTTTACATGGAGGTCCTTGTTCCACTTGGAGTGAAGTTTAGTACATGGAGATAAGAATGGATCAATTCGCATTCTTCTGCATGCTGACCTCCAATTGATCCAGCACCATTACACCAGTCAGAATGGCTAAGGTCAAAAACTCAGGAGACAGTAGGTGTTGGTGAGGATGCGGAGAAAGAGGAACACTCCTCCACTGCTGGTGGGGCTGTAAGATGGTACAACCACTGTGGAAATCAGTCTGGAGGTTCCTCAGAAAACTAGACATGAGACTTCCAGAGGACCCTGCTATACCTCTCCTGGGCATATACCTAAAGGATTCCCTGGCATGCAATAAAGACACATGCTCCATTATGTTCATAGCAGCCTTATTTATAATAGCCAGCAGCTGGAAAGAACCCAGATGCCCCTCAAAGGAGGAATGGATACAGAAAATGTGGTATATTTACACAATGGAATACTACTCAGCAATTAGAAACAATGAATTCACAAAATTTTTAGGCAAATGGTTTGATCTGGAAAATATCATCCTAAGTGAGGTAACTCAATCACAAAAGAATACACGTGGAATGCAATCTCTGATAAGTGGATATTAATTAGCCCAGAAGCCCTGAATACCCAAGGCACAAATTGCATAACAAATGACTCCCATGAAGAAGTATGGAGAGGGTCCTGATCCTGGAAAGGATTGATCTAGCATGGGAAGGGAATATAAGGACAGAGAAAAAGGAGGGAGGTGATTGGAGAAGGGATGGAGAGAAGAAGGTTTATGGCCCATATGGGGAGGGGGGATCCGGGAAAGGGGAAATCATTTGGAATGTAAACAAAGAATATAGAAAATAAAAATATTAAAAAAAAAAAGATGTGCACTACCATGCCATGCCTGTTCATTCTCCCCCACCCCCGAGACAGGGTTTCTCTAAGTAGCCCTGACTGTCCTGGAACTTACTTTGTAGACCAGGCTGGCCTTGAACTCAGAAATCCGCCTGCCTGTGCTACCGGAGTGCTGGGATTAAAGGCGTGTGCAACCACCGCCTGAAGCTTTTTTATTTACTTCTTTTGTTTTGTATGTCTGTGCACAGTGTGTGTGTGTGTGTTTGTGTGTGTGTGTTTGTGTGTGTGTGTAGCTTGGATCCCCTGGAACTGGGGTTACAGGCAGTTGTGAGCTGTCCTGTGGAAGCTGAGCAGCAAGCCCAGGTCCTCTTCAGAAGAGCAGCCAGTACTCCTAACCGCTGAGCCAGGGCTCCAGCACTTGCTCATGCTTCTTAAGGAAGGAACATTCTGACAGAATGATCATACCATGGAAAACATTCTAATAAAGTCACAGTTTAAAGCCAGCTATGAGGGCCTGTGTCTAATTCCAGTACTTCAGAGGCTGAAATGGGAAGGTTGTGAGTTGCAGGTTAGCCTGAGCTATACAGCAAGATCTTGTCTGGGGTTGGAGCAGGGGGTTTACCGCAAACTTAATAAGATTTTTAAAAAATATATCACATTTGTGTGTGTGCTGAAGTGTGCATGCCAAGGTCAGTACAATTTAGAGCAGGTCTTCATACTTTTCTTCCACCCTGTGGAGCCTGGGGGTCAAACTCAGGTCATCAGGCTTTGAACAATGAGCCAGCTGATTAGCCCCAGAATAGGATGTAAATCTGTCATTTTCTGAAGACATTATAAACTTCAAACCATAGGACCAGTGCTACTCTGAGAATCTTGGAGAACTGTGTGGGTCGCTGGCCTTGCCAGCTCTGTGCTATTCATTCATCCCTGCAGCCTGCTAAGGGGCCCATCTCTTCTGTGTGCTCAGTGCTTAGGTGACTGTAAACTTGACCTCTGCTCAGCAGAGTCGAGGGCAATTACCTCATCCAAAGGCAGCCTCCTGCAGACTAAGGAGACAGGTTTTATGCAAAAGTCAGCTAGGCTGGCCAATTCTACCTGGCTGTAATGGCTATTCCTGGTTGTCAACTATACTATATCTGGACTGAACTACAATCCAGAATTGGAGGGCTCACCTGTGACCCAGATCTTGAGGCTGGAAGACACAAGTTTCTGACTGGATATTGGCCTGGAGATTTTGAGGCACAGTGGCTATGCAAAGCTTAGCCCCTGGCAAGGTAGTACACACCTTTAATCCCAGGAGACTAAGGCAAAGATCTGAGAGTTCAAGGTCATCCTGGGAGAAAACTAGGCCCAGATCCAGTTTTTTTAATCTGGGCCACACCTTCTGCTGGAGCCTACATAAGGACTTTGGAAGAAGGAAGATTCACTCTTTGCCACTTGCACTTACTTGCCAGCACATCTGTGGGAACCTACTTCTACAGAAGACCAGCTGGAACAACTATCCTCGTGGGACTGAGCAACTACTAGATCCTTGGACTTCCATTCACAGCTGCCCATTGTTGGGAAGTTGGACTACAGACTGTAAGTCATCATAACAAATTTCCTTGCTACCTAGAGACTATCCATGAGTTCTGTGACTCTAGAGAACCCTAATATGCCAGCTAGATCTAAATCACAAGGAGCAACACTAAGAAACCAGAAACAAGGGACAGTTAAGAGAAATCCTGTGTGTCCCAAGCAGGTGACACAACCCACCTCCAGGACAGCTATTACCTTTCTCTTTCCGTTCCGCAGCCTGGCACTGAGCTCTCTTTATCTCAAGGTTAGTTTGAGTTTCCAATCCTTACAGTCAACGATCGAACTGGCACATGTGTGAACATTTATATTTAAAGGGGACTATTTTAAGTATCAAAAGATTACAGATGAATCATCCTAGCTAGGCAGTGGCGTCACATACTTTTGATCTCAGCATTCCGGAGGTAGAGGCAGTCAAGATCTCTGAGTTCGAGGGCAGCCTGGTCTACAGAACCAGTTCCAGGACAGCCAAGGCTACATAGAGAAACCCTGTCTCTAAAACAAACAAAACAAAAACCAGATGAATTGTCCCAAATGGAATGGTCTTGGTGTTGTCTCTAGCCTCTCCAAGGAAGGCGTCCTCTAAGGCATGTCTGTTCCATCCTGGCTTTCATGTTTGTTACCTGGCAGGCTGGTTCTTCTTGCCTGGGACTGCTGATAAGAGATTTTAGATGACACAGTTTTAGGATTTCTGCTTCAGTTGAGCATGGTGACATACGCCTTTAATCCCAGAATATGGAAGGACGAGGCAATTGGAGCTCTGTGAATCTGGAGCTAGCCTGGTCTACACAGGGAGTCCCAGGCCAGCCAGGAGCATAGTGAGAGGTCCTCTAAAAAGCAAAACAAACAAATCCCCACAAAACAAACTAGGCACATTTGTGCATTTACTCTGCTGTACTGTCTGTGAGCACACCAGCCACTACTCGTGTGGAGATCAGAGCATAACTGCAGTCAGTTCTTTCCTACCTTTACATCACCTCAGATTGTCTGGCTTGCATGTCAAAAGCCTGCTGAACCATCTAGGCATCCCAGGATATGTATTCATGTATTTATTTATATTTAGTGTGTGCAAGCATGTTCTCAAGTGTCAAGGTCCACAGGTAGAGGTCAAGAGACAACTTTCAGGCCTCTGTTTTTAACTTCCCACTATGTGAGTTCCTGAGATCATGGAGGCACTCAGGTCATCAGCTTTACCCTCTCAGCTGTCTCACCAGCACTTTCATTTTTTTAAAATTATTTATGTGTATGTTTGTGTGAAGGTGCAAACTGGTATCCTGAGATAGAAAGAACTAGAGTTACATGTGGTCAAGAGACACACCATGTGGGTGCTAGGCACAGAACTCTGATCCTCTGGAAGTGCAACAAGCCCATCTGTTATAAAAGAAAAACAATGTGCCCTTTAATAAATGGTTTGAAGGAGCTATACAGTACTGTCCCTGTTCCCAGGCTTAAATCTTTAATAATTGCATGTGCTTTTTTTTTAATGTGTGGGTTTTTTTGTTTTGTTTTGTTTTGTTTTTTGCTTTTTCCAGACAGTTTCTCTGTAGCCCTGGCAGTCCTGGAACTCACTCTGAAGACCAAACGCCTCAAACTCAGAGATCCTCCTGCCTCTGCCTCCCAAGTGCTGGGATTAAAGGCGTGTGCCACCAACGCCCAGCTACGAGTGCTTTTATGGTGTTTGAAACCATCAATCCTCTCCATTTGTTCTGGTTACTTACATAAACCCACATTTTATAGGTTACTCCTTTGGTTTCAGGATCTATAGTTGAGGAGGGAAGATGGCCGACGAGGGGAAGCTACCGCCCGGCTGGAAGAAGTATATGAGCCGCAGCTCAGGCCGAGTGTACTACTTCAATCACATCACCAATGCCAGCCAGTGGGAGCCGCCCAGCGGAGACAGCACTGCTGGAGGCAGCAGCAAGGATGGCTCCGGTGAGCCTGCCAGGGTGCGCTGCTCGCACCTGCTGGTGAAGCACAGCCTATCTCGGAGGCCCTCGTCCTGGCGCCAGGAAAAGATCACCAGGAGCAAGGAGGAAGCCCTGGAGCTGATCAAGGGCTACATCCAGAAGATTAAGTCAGGAGAAGAAGACTTTCAATCTCTGGCCTCACAGTTCAGTGATTGCAGCTCTGCCAAGGCCAGGGGAGACCTGGGTGTCTTCCACAGAGGTCAGATGCAGAAACCCTTTGAGGATGCATCGTTTGCTCTACAGGCAGGGGAGATGAGTGGGCCAGTGTTCACAGAGTCAGGCATCCATATCATCCTGCGCACAGAATGAGGGCAGGCAGCTGGCCAGCCTGCTCAGGCTGCCACACAGCCCCTGGACGCCCTTCCTGCTACTGTCACACAGCATTTATTGTTCCTAAACATGACTGGGAGAGGGGGCTCTGAGATGGGGACTCTGAACATCCTGCTCCTTGTTTGTCCCCATTTGGGGCTGTCCTAGCCAGGCTCTTCTGCAGGAACTGACTTCAGAAGGGCAATGGGGGTGGGGAGGCTCCCAGGCTCAAGGGATCAGAGGTGACCTGATCTCCCAGGAGTCAGAGACAGGCAGGAGGGCCCTTTTTCTTGTTAGTTATATGCTCCGCTCCTCTGTTCAGTCGCAAAAAGCAGCTCCATACCTGGAGAGGCAGTGCCCTCTTCACCGTCCATTAAATCCGGAACCACTTAAAAAATAAAAAATAAATTAAAACAATGTATAATGTATGCCCAGTTATAAAGCATTAAACAAAAACCAAATAAGTCATGTCCAGAAGAACTGAAGGGGTTTATAGCCCCATGGGAAGAGCAATGACTTCAGACACCCCAAGACTCCCAGGGACAATCAAGTGTTGCACATGGTTCCAGCCAAAATTGTGGCAGAGGAATGCCTTGTTGGGCATCAGTGGGAGGAGTGGTCTTTGGTCAGGTAAAGGCTCACTAGAAGCCCCAACAAAGGAAAACGGAAGGAGGGTGAGGGGGAGGTAGGAGTGTGTCGGGTAGAGGGGCATGGAGGCAGAAGATGAGAGGAGGGGTAGGGAATCTTTGGGGAGTGGGTAAATTGGGAAAGGTTTTACCATTGGCAATGTAAATGAAAATAAAATCAGTTAAAAAAACCCACAAATACTAAACCATGCTTTCATTTTAATCCCAGGTGTAGGGATGGGAGAGCGCCTTAGGACTGTCTGCAGCAGCTGACTATGATTTGCCTCGTGCTTCAGCAGAGGCATGGCTTTGCCAGCTGCAGGTAGTTTCTGTGAATTGGGAATTCTGGGAACTTTTCAGAGGCTATATAAATGGTAGGCCCCAGAGTTTATAGATGCTGTTTGTCAGTAGCAGTGCTTAAAGACACAAAGGAAAGACATTCAAGGATCCCTCTCACCCCACTCCATCCTCTGTCCCTCCCCGCTATGCCTGTTTCTCCCCTGTCTGGTGTTAGAGGGTGAAGGGGCAGAGGGAGAAGAACTTACAAAGTAGCAAACACTCATCTTTTAAGATAGAGACAGATAACAAAGTATGTTAGTGTAGTTAGTTTGCTATTTTAGTGCCTCAGGCATGGGGTGGGGTGGTTTGTTGGCTTGGTTTGGCTTTATTGGTGCAACAACGATCATGCCGGGCTCCAACTTTATGGACCTAGGGAGATCTTGACATATTTAGGGGAAATGATCTTCCTTTCTGGATGGCAGCTTCTCCAAGGGCTGCGCTAGGGAACGGCTGCCCTCGCCTTTCATCAAATCCAGCGGAAGCCTCGGTCACCCAAACACTTCGAAGGGACCGCTCAAGCCAGGACTCAGAATCCAAAAACCTGGGAGACCTAGAGCTAAGTACGCTTGGAGCGTGAGAGTGTGTGCGTGTGTCCCCAAAATGAAGGCAAGGGACTGAGGTTGGCCTGGTTGGTGGAATATTTAATGTCCTGGCAGGTAAGGTAGCTTCTAAGGCGCCTTTCGACTTTTACTTCACTTTTAACTGCGCGCCTTCGCCTCCCTCTGCCCCCACGCCTCAGGCGGCGCGCCTCCGCTTTTCCCAACCGCAAACATGGCGCCTCCCTGTGCGCCGTGAGCGACTTCCAGCCGCGGGCCACCGCGCTCCCTCCGCCGCCCCCGGCCCGCGTCAGCCTTTCCACACGAAAACATGGTGAAGCTCAGCTCGGAGCGCGGGACTCCCGAGCCCCTTTCTGACGGCGGGAGAGCTGCCTGCCCGTACGTACGGGAGCATGGCGCCGCCCCGCGCTGGGCAGGCGCGTCCCGCCTTCCCCCGCCCGGCCCTGAGCGCGGGCGCTGCCCACCGCCGCGGGGCTGAGAGGTCGGCCGCGGCTCGGCGGGCGAGCGAGCGAGCGAGGCGACCCCGCGCGGGTCGAGGCCCAGGCGCGCAGCCCGCCGCGCGTCGCTGCCGCGCTGTCACGTTGCGGGCCCGGCGGGATTCGCAGGGGGAGTGACCCGGGAGGTCGCCGACGCCGCGGCAGGTGAGCGGGGCGGAGGCCGGCGGGCCGGCCCGGGAGGCGCGGGGCGGAAGCGTCCCCGGTTCTGGGCCTCTCCCAGCCGGACCGGCCCCCGGGAGGCCGGGTGGAGCGAGGAGAAGAACCGGGGCGGGTGAGGCCCACCCTCCAGGCCGCACTCCGGGCGCGTCCCTGCCGCTCCCTCACCGACAGTAAACAGCTGTTTACCAGGAAATGTGATCGCGGTTCCCGGCGCCGGGGAGCGGGGCCAGAGGTCTTTCTTTCGCTGGAAGACCCTCTCTAGAGGGATCCTTTTGTGTTCAGCCTGGTCCCGCGTGCAGCTCCGACTGATGCGGGTCCCCGTGCCAGGATCCTACTTCCCCTCGGTTTCCTGGCTAGGTACCGTAGGGTTTTATGATTGTTGAGTGAATGAATGAGAGCAATTAAATAACCCCCACCCCCGGGAAACATCCTACAACTCTTTCATTATAGCTGCCAGTGTGGAATGGTTGTGGTATGCCAGCCTGTGGCCGCAGTGTACCCTTATGCATGAAATGAGGAGGCACATAACTGTAGAAGACTGAATTCACAGTAAAGACACAGAATCGGACCTCGGTAGTGACTGGGAATAGCACATTTTAAGAAACATGGATCACTTTTACCGAAGTTATTACCACTTTTAAACCACCGGTCCAGTGCTACCCTAAACACCTTGAACAACTCCTAATGCAGTGACATCACACAGATGACACAGGGATTTATGCCTATCAACAAATGGGTATCTGTTGGCCGGACTTGGGGGTAGTGGGGTTTAATAGAGCATTTATGCAGAATATGATTGGTCTTGGTGCTTGAGAAGTTCAAAATCCTGACAAAGCTTTTCATTTTGTTCTTAAAGTACAAATTAGCGCTTTCCCCACCAGACCCCCAATTCCTCTTTCCATCTTTGCTAACTGCCACTTTTCCATTTCAGGTGCCTTGGCTTCTGCCGGAGGAATGAAAATACCCACCCTTTCACCCCACCCCCACTTTATAACTCGGTGAAATTCTACTCCTTTCAAAGACAGGTCACATGTCTTCTTTTCTGGGAAAGTTTTCTCAGCTTCCTCCTATTCAGAATAGCAGCGTCATGCTTCTTTAGGTTTCGCTGTGGCTCCTTGCAAGCATGTCTGCCTGTCTCTGATTAGATTGTTTTCGGCTTTCTGTCCCTATTTGAAATAATCATATTTTGACTGGAATTAAAGGCAGTGACAGATGCCAGCTGTCTCACAGTCAGCCCTGCAGGTCTGTGGTGAAAAATGTAAACATTCATAAGGTTGAAGAAAGCTGGGAGGAGACAGATCCTGAACAGAATCTTAAGGGAGAGACACTCTTTTGTGCTTAAAGGAGGGGTCTAGCCTTTCCTCCTTCCTGTATCCAGACAATGATTTCCTCTGGGCAGCTCCCTGGCCTGTGAAGAGGATAACATTAGATATGGGTTTTTTTGTTTGTTTCTCATAGAATCTAGATAATGTTAAACATTGGATCTGTTGCACTTCCAAACTCTAGTAGGATTTAGGACAATGAAGAAATGGGTTTTGGAAGGAAAAGTTGGGCTTGGTGTGGTATCACAGGCCTTTCTGGGATGAAAGCCCCAGGAGGCTGGGGAAGGCAGCTCTGAGTTCTGGGCCATATCCTGAGTCCTAGGCTACCCAAAAAGGACATAGAGGGGCCCTCTCTCCCCAAAACAGGATGAGGTAGGGGTCTGGATTAGGATGGTAAAATATAGCTGGTCCATATACTCCCTGGTCTCCATGGGGTACTCCCTTAATCCCAGCCCATGAGAGGCAGAGGCAGGTGGATGTAGCCAGGGTTGTGAGACCTTGTTTCAAAAAAAAGAAAAAAAAGACAAAAGCTACTTAAGCATGTAAGGGGGTTGTTTTTAGCCCACAGTCCAGCAGGAGCATGAGGCAGCAGCTGGTCATGTCACATTGTCACATTCATGGTCAAGAAACAGCAACAAATGCTGGTACACAGTTCCTCTCTAAGTGACTTTTGTTATACCAGAACCCAGCTCAGGAAATGGTGCTGCCCAAGTGTAGGGAGAGTCTTCCCACCTCAGTGAACATAATCAAGAAAATCACTCTCTAGCATACCCATGAGCTGAGCCAGCAGGAGCTACACAGTCCCCCCAGAGGGCTTTTTCCGAGGTGAAGCTGCATAATCACTAAATTGACCATGAGATGGACCATCACAACAAGCCTGCAAATTTCAATTCCAGTAACTTTATTCTGCTTTTTAATTGAGGTCTCTTGCAATTTTAGATAATTATACCAAGTGATTCTTATTTCTCTTCAATGTGCAGGAGTGGGCCAAATCTCTTTAAAACACAGTACATTTCTGTAGATTCTCTATCTTCCAAATGTGTAATGAGCTGAATTAGCGTTCATGACAATAGTTTGTGATCCTCAACGTGTTATTGTCAGTGTTGTAAATGCTGAAGCATCATCTTTCTTAACTGGAAATATCCTAAAAACAGAAGGGTGGGAGGGCTTAAAAACATTAATGTAATTAAAAGATTTATGGGGCTGAAGAGACAGTCACAAACACTGGCTATTACAGAGTACCCAGGTTCTGTTCCCAACACCCTCACAACCACCTGATAACCTGATAAGCCCAGTCCTAGGGTATCTGATGTCCTCTTCTGACCTTTGAGGGCACTGTACACACAGTCTATATATGTGCAGGTAAACACACACATTGTCTTAGGGTTTCTATTCCTGCACAAACATGACCAAGAAGCAAGTTAGGGAGGAAAGGGTTTATTCAGCTTACACTTCCACATTGCTGTTCATCACTAAAGGAAGTCAGGACTGGAACTCAAGCAGGTCAGGAAGCAGGAGCTGATGCAGAGACCATGAAGGGATGTTTCTTACTGGCTTGCTTCCCCTGGCTTGCTCAGCCTGCTCTCTTATAGAACCCAAGAATACCAGCCCAGAGATGGTACAACCCCCAACAGGTCCTACCCCTTGATCACTAATTGAGAAAATGCCCAACAGCTGGATCTCATGGAGGCACTTCCCCAACTGAAACTCCTTTCTCTGTGATAACTCCAGCCTGTGTCTAGTTGACACACAAAACCAGCCAGTACAATTGACCCCTTGTCAACTTGACACACAAACATATCACTATTAAGCTTCAACCCTTATTTTCTTATTCATCCCCCAAATCTAAGTAACTTTAAAAGTCCCACAATCTTTACATATTAAAAGTTCAATCCCGCTGGGCAGTGGTGGCGCATGCCTGTAATCCCAGCACTCTGGGAGGCAGAGGCAGGCGGATTTCTGAGTTCGAGGCCAGCCTGGTCTACATAGAGAGTTCCAGGACAGCCAGGGCTACACAGAGAAACCCAGTCTCGAAAAAACAAAAACACAGACAAAAAAACCCAAAACAAACAAAAGTTCAATCCCTTTAAAATGTCCAATATTTTGTTTTTTTTTTTTTTATTTTGTTTGGTTTTTGGTTTTGGTTTTTTTTGGGTTTTTTTTGGAATTGGGTTTTTCAGTACCAAGTCTAATCACAGTACAAGGTACAGCCTTGGCTATCTCTGGAACACAGGCTCTGTGCTCTCAGAAAACACTTCTCAGATTTCACCTCAGTGATGCTGGTCTCTTTTTGTTTTTTGAATTTGGTTTTTTTGAGAAGGGGTTTCTCTGTATAGCCCTGGCTGTCCTGGAACTCACTCTGTAGACCAGCCTGGCCTCGAATTCAGAAATCTGCCTGCCTCTGCCTCCCAGAGTGCTGGGTTTACAGGCGTGCACCACCACATTCCGGCTAGGTCTCTTAATCACCGCTTATTTCTTAGCTACAGCTAACCAGCATCAATAGTCCCAGTAACACAAAGGCTTGCTTTAGTGGTTCTGGTATCTTGTTAATCACAACTGATTCTTCAGCCCCAGCTAAGCAAAACCATAGAATCTTCACAATCAAAACATAGCCCTGATAAGAGTCTTTAATCTTCCCTCTGAATTTTCACAAGCCAGGCCTCCATCATCTGCACTGTTCTCAACATTATCTTCCAAGCTCCTACACAACATCCCACAGAGCTCTTAACACTGAATGGATCTTTTAGCCCAAAGTTCCAAAGTCCTTCCACAATCTTCCCCAAAACATGATCAGGTTGTTACAGGAATACCTCACTATGCTGGTACCAATTTGTTTTAGTCAGGGTTTCTATTCCTGAACAAACATCATGACCAAGAAGCAAGTTGGTGAGGAAAGGGTTTATTGAGCTTACGCTTCCACATTGCTGTTCATCACCAAAGGAAGTCAGGACTGGAACTCAAGCAGGTCAGGAAGCAGGAGCTGATGCAGAGGCCATGGAGGTATGTTTCTTACTGGCTTGCTTCCCCTGGCTTGCTCAGCCTGCTTATAGAACCCAAGACTACCAGCCCAGAGATAGTACCACCCACAAGGGGCCCTCCCCACTTAGTCACTAATTAAGAAAATGCTCCACAGCTGGATCTCATGGAGGCACTTCCCAATTGAAGCTCCTTTCTCTGTGATAACTCCAGCCTGTGTCAAGTTGACACACAAAACCAGCCAGTACACACATAAAATAAATATATATAAAATAAATAAAAATCAGAAAACTGGTTTCTGATTAAGCAATTAAGAGAACTGACTACTGTAGCTTGTAGTTTCTACTACCCTGCTTTAAGCTCCAGGTAGACCTCTCTAAAAGACACTGCCCTGGTTCCCTTGGATCCACGGATAAAAGACCAGACAGACAGATAGATAGACACACACACACACACCAACACACATGCACACACATACTTTTTTTGGTTTTTTTTGAGACAGGGTTTCTCTGTGTAGCCCTGGCTATCCTGGAACTCATTCTGTAGACCAGGCTGGCCTCGAACTCAGAAATCTGCCTGCCTCTGCCTCCCAGAGTGTTGGGATTACAGGTGTGCTCCACCACCGCCTGGCAGCTGGTTTTTTGTTTTTGTTTTTTTTTTTTAAATATCCTTTCCTGGTTCTAGAAATCCAAGAGGCAACCAACACTGAAGGTCATAGGGTCAAGCAATTCTAACAGATACAAGTTCTTAAAGGGACAGTTGGCTAGCAAGTGGGGATCCTTTAAAGGGCCAGGCTCATGAAATAAACCACAATACAATAAAATAAATATTTAGAAAAATGCCTTTGTTAAACTGGTCCAGACTAGAGTGTTAGTATTTATGTTCATGTTCTTATCAGCAACTAATGAAATGAAAACCTGGTTATATCTTTGTGAGTGCAGCTTCCTATTCTACTGGTGTTCTTTTCATGTTGATTAGCAACTTCTTAAAAAAGTATGCCTTACATGTTTCTCTTAAACACTTTAGAGTCTAGACAGTACTATTTCTTATCCCCACTTATTGATTATTTTTGGTAGTTCAGGAGCTCACTATGTAGACCAGACTCGCCTCAACCTCAGAGATTTTCCTGCCTCTCCTTTTTTTTCCTTCCTTCTTTCTTTCTTTCTTTCTTTTCTTTTTTTTTTTATATCTAGGAGAAGGGTTGTATGTGTGCTCACCTATGCATGGGCATGGAAGCCAGAGATCAGCTTTGAGTATCTTATGGGCATAAGTGGTACCTGGATTTTAAGCAAGTAATAGGATCTGAACTCATGCTTTTGTAACAAGGATTTTGTCTACTGAGTCATCTCCCCAATCCCTATTCCCAGATATTTTTATCTACAAGATAGGACTAGGAGTCCATCCATCTCAGCCCAGCATTGGACGGCAGTTAGAAGCATGGCTTCCAAAATGTTGATTTTTTGGGGGGGAGGAGGGATTTCTGAGACAGGGTTTCTCGTGCTGGGATTAAAGGTGTGTGCCACCACCACCTGGCTAAAATGTTGATTTTTTTTTGTTTGTTTTTAATCAGTGACCCTTGCCTTGGAGCTGTCCCTTCCTCCACCTGCCAAGTGCCGGGTTGACAAGAGAGTTGTGACCAGGCCCAACTTTCCAGGGACTTATATAAGCTCTCAGCCACAGAAGTAAGGATGGATGTGGTAGAGCACATCTGTAGGCCTGGCATTTATGAATTGGAGGCAGGACGATTGTGAGTTCAAGGCCACACACTACATTGAGAGCTCTAGGACAATAGAGGCTATGTAGTGGAATACTGTCTTTAAAGATTGACTCACCACTCCCTTTGATTAAAGCAGAAGTAGGTGGTTTAAGTCTTCTTTTAGTTTAAACACCCCACCCCCACCTGTGGCATGTACTCAGGAGTGGGATACATTATTCCAGCTCTGTTCATGACGCACAGATGTCGCTGGCTAAGTGTGTTTAATTGCTGAGGAGTATAAATGAATAAAACCTTAGCAAGCCTGTTGAGAAAACTAAACTGTACCTAAATATTTGCTTAGTCAGTGACACTGGATGAACACGTTTGGTTCATTGTCTCTCTTTCCTAGGAAAGTAAACAGACTTAACCAAGGATGTCTGAAAACCTTGACAAGTCCCGTGTAGATGAAGCTGGAGAGTCAGAGTCGGCTGCCTCTGAGCAAGGCCTGGAAGGTGCTCTGGGGTGCTCTGATGAAACCTTACAGAAAAAAGGGAAGTCGGACTCGCCCAGTTCCCAAAGAATGGGAAGGCCTCACTGTAAGCAAATTTGACTTTGATTAAAAACACTACCATTGTTGCTTGCTTTCTCTTTTTGTTTGTTTGTTTGTTTGTTTGTTTCCCAAGACAGGGTTTCTCTGTACAGCCCTGGCAGTCCTGGAACTCATTCTGTAGACCAGGCTGGCCTCGAACTCAGAAATCCGCCTGCCTCTGCCTCCCAAGTGCTGGGATCACAGGCGTGTGCCGCCACCACCGCCCAGCCGTTGTTGCTTTCAAATGGCTTCCTTGTGCCTGTGGCTCTGAACTAAGTTCTCGTGGTAGGACAAGATTGCTAATGTTTAGAATTGACAATAGCAGCAGTTTCCCAAAGGTGGGTATGAGAAGTTAAAATTTTAGACCAGTAAAGCTCTCCAGCCTCAGAGGCATTCCACTTTATCTGAAGTAGTCCTAAGAAACAGGAGGATGGAAGGAAACTAGCTTGAACAATGAAAAGTGTGAGACTCCTTTGAGCCAGGCTATGCTTTTGAGGTTAAATGAAAAATGAGTGCAAATTCATTTCCCCAGGCCTTGGTTCCTCCACGCAGAGGGGATTCAGTCTGCTGAGTGAGAGTGGAAATCCTTTGCGGTCCCGGCAGGAAGTCAGCCTCCAGGTGAAAGGAGGCAAGCTCTGCTATTAATTGTCTGGCTTATGTCTTTTATTAAGAACACATAAACTACTAGCTGGGCTGTGGTGGCCCACGCCTGTAATCCCAGCACTCTGGGAGACAGAGGCAGGTAGATTTCTGAGTTCGAGGCCAGCCTGGTCTACAGAGTGAGTTCCAGGACAGCCAGGGCTATACAGAGAAACCCTGTCTCAAAAAAAAAAAAACCAAATAAAAAACAACAACAACAACAAAAAAGAACACATAAACTTTTTGAGGTGAATCCAAAACTGCGGGTCTCTAGAAGGGAGTGTGTGTTATAGTCTAAGAATGTCAGTGTAGATGTGATCAAACTGCAAATGAACAGTTGTTCTGCAGATTGGAAAGAACAAATAGTTTGAGGTTTTGAGGTGTGTTTCTAAAATAGTCAAAGCTATTGCTAAATAATTTATCAGGCAGCATAGTGTTCATATAGCACATATACACAAATGGGCCTGTTTTCTTAGTTTATGGTCCCAAAGACTGATAAGGTAGCACAAATTGTTCCCAGGGAAGCTCGCTGTAATAACGTTACCTGGTGTGCATCTATGACTTACTGTCTCCAATGTGTGTAGTTAGGGAGATGGAGTCCCATCATGTTAAATGAGGCACTCTACCTCCTAGAGTAGTTGTGAACATGAAAGGAATTCATGTAAAGCATCGGGAAGTAGTACTTAGAAGCAGTAAATGTTCAGTAAACATCAGTGGCTGTCACTGCTGCTAGTATTGTGTCGTCTGCTGCATTTTATAATGGTGGAACTTGCCAGAGCCCTGCTCCACCAAGGGAATAAGCTGAGGTGGAACGGGTCCGACGAAGGCTGAAGGCTGATGATCCCTGGCTTGTAATCTTAACTATTTATGCTTTAACAAACGCTGGTGTCCTTTCTCTAATTGTCTGTGCTTTAATAAGTGCTGGTGTCTTTTCTCTTACTGTCTCTGTAAATCTCTCTTGCTATTTGTGCTTTAATGAGAGTTGGTTTCTTTTCTTTCTTTCTTTTTTTTGTTTTTGTTTGTTTTTTTGTTTGTTTGTTTTTGTTTTTGTTTTTTTGAGACAGGGTTTCTCTGTGTAGCCCTGGCTGTCCTGTCCTGGAACTCACTCTGTAGACCAGGTTGGCTTCAAACTCAGAAATCTGCCTGCCTCTGCCTCCCAAGTCCTGCGATTACCACCGCCCAGCTCAGGTTTCTTTTCTTTCTTGCTTAAGAATCTTTCACTGGCCAGGCAAAAGGATTGGAACTCAATAACTCTTTGTAAACCAGAGAGAAAAGAAAGGAAGAAATTAAAATCTTTTACACAGGCACACAGGCAATACACACTCTCTCTCTCTCACACACACACACACAGGTCAGGCCTGACCACCTGTCTCATCAATTCCACAAGTGTTAATGCATACTTACATACACATACCTTATGCCTGTTTACATTTGGTGGATGGAACAAAAGCTTCCAAGAGTAAGTTCCAACAAGCAGGTGCCAGCTTAGAAAACCTCACTTATTCTGGATGAAAAGGAAACTCCATCCTTTATTGCTCATAAAAGGAAAAAGCTCCTACCTTTTTATTGCTGGATGAAAGAGCTTCTCTGCTTTTCCGTTATTGTTGTTCTAAGTTCTTATACTTTCTCAGTTTCCCAAGCATCTTTGCATTCCATAAATTCATAGCAAGTTTAAAACACTAATCTAAGTCATAAATTGATACAAGGTTTCAGCAGAAAAGTTTACATGTGTTTCCATTAAGACTAATACCTGCCAGGTGGTGGTGGCACATGCCTGTGATCCCAGCACTCTGGGAAACAGAGGCAGGCAGATTTCTGAGTTCGAGGCCAGCCTGGTCTACAGAGTGAGCTCCAGGACAGCCAGGACTATACAGAGAAACCCTGTCTCGAAAAAACCAAATCTACACCCCCCCCCAAAAAAAAGACTAATACCTGACTAAACATTATCTGTTACTAACTCCATAAGTTCATTAAAAGTTTAAAACAAAAATTTTTATGTAGAAAATGAGCATGGTTTTGTCAAAAGGCAAATCATCTGCCTTGTGTCTCATTAGTTTTGAAGTTTTATATAGATAAACTAGTCTATTTTATTTTCTGCTTTACATTTACAATTGTCCATTCCTAGTTTATGGCCTTTAGTTATAGATAGTGGTCTCACAGCTAACCTAGAAGAAATGTTTTCCCTGATCATAAATTTGTTCCAAGCCTTCTTTCTTTCTTTCTTCCTTCCTTCCTTCCTTCCTTCCTTCCTTTCTTTCTTTCTTTCTTTCTTTCTTTCTTTCTTTCTTTCTTTCTTTCTTTCTTTCTTTCTTTCTTTTTGTTGGTTTTTTGTTTTGGTTTTTTGGATTTGGGTTTATGGAGACAGGGTTTCTCAGAATAGCCCTGGCTGTCCTGAAACTCACTCTGTAGACCAGGCTGGCCTCGAACTCAGAAATCCACCTGCGTTTGCCTCTCAGAGTGCAGGGATTACAGGTGTGTGCCACCACCGCCTGACTCCAAGCCTACTTTCTTAACCTAGTGCAATTATCCCATGACACATGAAGGTTTACAGAACTCTAATTGCAGCTTTCATACTAGAGAGGACTCAAAATTACTTGTATAAAACTAGGAATTCTATAGAATCATTATTAGGATTTATGAAATCATCAATTTGTCTGCACAGCATTACTACATGATAGTATATCTTCATTGATCTACAGAAAATCTGCCCAATAGGGTGGGCTAATGTCCAGGAATCATTAGACTGTGTAATAATGATAGGAAAGGCATATCAGTAGCAGGAACCAATTCTGTAATGAGATCTATGAAAACCCTGCAATTCAGAGTTTACCCACTGCAGTCATGCAAAAGTGGGTCATCTCCAGAAACTTACTTGCATGTCTTTAGCCTTCCCTAGATAGTTCCTGACAGGGACTGAGTGCTGTAGTGTGGATACTACATGTGAATCTGAAATGTCCTTCATAGGTCTGTGCATTAAGAACTGGGATCCAGCTGGGTGGTGGTGGCACACACCTGTAATCCCAGCACTCTGGGAGGCAGAGGCAGGTGGATTTCTGAGTTCCAGGCCTGCCTGGTCTACAGAGTGAGTTCCAGGACAGCCAGGGCTACACAGAGAAACCCTGTCTCAAAAAAAAAAAAAAAAAAGAAAAAGAAAAAAGAAAAGAAAAGAAAAAAGAAAAGAAAATACATGTATAAGGCAAGAATATTTTCCTCAAGTTTTCGAGGAGTCAGAAGCTGCTATAAAAGGCCCAGGTTTCACTTCCAGCACCTATGTTGGGTGATTGACAAGTGCTTGTAACTCCAGCTCCAGAAAATCTAATGCTTTTTCTCCATTTTAGATACCAGCACTGATATTCAAATAGATATTACCTAGACATGCATAATTCTTAAAAATTTATTTTTTAAATTGATGTTTGAGCCAAGCAGTGATGGCACATGCCTTTAATCCCAGCACTCAGGAGGCAGGTGCAGGTGGACTTCTTGAGTTGAAGGTCAGCATGGTCTACAGAATGTGTTGGTACAGCCAAGGCCACACAGAGAAACCACAACTCAAACAGTTAATGTTGAGTTTCACTAAAAAGTAATTGAAATTTGGATTGGGATTAGGATAAAATTTCTAGCAATTTTCTTTCTTTCTTTTTCTTTCTTTTCTCTCTCTCTCTCTCTCTCTCTTTTTTTTTTTTTTTTTTTTTTTTTTTGGAGACAAGGTTTCTCTGTGTAGCCCTGGCTGTCCTGGAACTCACTCTGTAGACCAGGCTGTCCTGGAACTCAGAAATCCGCCTGCCTCTGACTCTGAAGTACTAGGATTACAGGCGTGCGCCACCACTGCCTGGTTTCCCCATATGCAATTTAATAATTTTTTTTTAAAACAGGATATGGCCAACTCTTAGATTTAGTTCTCTTTTCAACAGCAATGGGGAGCAAAGGAAACAAATACATTAGGAAAGAAATGGTTGGGGTTTGTTTTTTGTTTTTTTGTTTTTTTTTTTAACCTAGAAACTTTTTATCTGTTAAGCCCTGGGCAAAGCACTGATATTGGGTATCTGTTTGTTTGTTTGTTTGTTTGTTAATTTATTTACACCCCAAACACTGCTTCCACCCCCACCCAGTTACCTGGTTTTAAGGTGAGACCTTATATATAAAACCCAGGCTGACCTTGAACTTCTGATCCTATTGCCTCTACTTTCCTAGTTCTGGAATTATAAGACTTCCTCCTCCTCTCCCTCCTCCTTCTCTCCCACCTTCTCCTCCTCCTGCTACTACTTTTGCTTTTTTGAGAGAGGATTTCTCTGTGTAGCCTCAGCTGTCCTGCCACTAGCTCTGGCCTTGAACTCACAGAGATTTGCCTGCCTCTGCCTTCCAACTACTAGGATTAAAGGAATGTGCCATTAAGCTTTATTTATTTTTATTTATATTTATTTATTTTTTTGAGCAGTCTCAGTGGGAATCATGTTTGTGTGTTATATAAATGCTTATTACTTTTAGGGTTGTAGGTAGAAGGAAACTGAGACAATGCTAGGGCTGTTGTTTGGAGTGCTGGGGCAGAGTTCTCTGTGCAGCCCATCGCTGGCCTTGACCTCACAGACTTCTTACACTGGTTTCTGTTACAGCGAGTCCTCCTCGGCTTGTCACTGTAGAGGAACTTCTAGAAACAGCGAAAGGAGTCACCAACATGGCTCTAGCCCATGAAATTGTAGTAAATGGAGACTTCCGGATTAACGCTGTTGAATTAGCAGAAGGCAGGTGCGTGCGTGGACTTGTGTTCTAGAGAATTTCCCAGTTCTGGAAATGTCTTCACTCAGTGTGGTTGTGTATAAACACATTCTTCCTTTTGTACATCAGTGCTAAAGATACTTCTAGGTCAGGAGTGACTGTTGTGGGACATAAGTCTGAAAGTCACGTGCACTTCAGGATACAAGCAAAGGCTCTGGAGTCTGTGAAGCTCTTTGATGCCATCTTTTCTCTATTAGGATGTAGTAACTGTGTTTTTCCAGTGTTGTCAGTGCACTGTTTCATTCACTCCCATTAACTCTGTCATCTAATTCTCATCTTTTGCCAAGCCAGGGAAGCCGGGTGAAGCGGCCCTTGCCCATAATACCAGCACTTGGGAAGTAGAGGCAGGAGGGCCAGTTCAAGGTCAGCCTCCACTATGTAGTAAGTTAGAGGCCAGGGCTACAATGAGCTCCTATGTCAAAAAACAAGTAAATCCGCATCTGCTGCTGCAGGAGCAGCAGTGCTGGGTGGCTGAGCAGAGCTCCAAGCGCTCCAGTCTTGTCTTTAAGGCATTGTCATGGGCGAGTCACTGGATTCGCTCTGGCTACTAAGTGAGGTGAAAGCCACTCTTCTTAAGAGGCAAAGTAAATAGTGTCTCATCAGCGTGTGCCTGGTGTGCATCTCCTTGGTTCCTATGGTTTTAAAGATTTGTTACACCACAGCCATAGAATTCATGATTGTGATTTTAAACACAGGCATATATAATATTTGTCTTTTTATTTTTCCTGCTGTCTCTAGCTTGGAGAAGAGAGTAAAAGAGATTGTGCATAAAGCATTCTGGGATTGCTTGAGTGTCCAGTTAAGTGAAGACCCCCCAACATATGATCACGCCATCAAACTTGTTGGAGAGATCAAAGAGGTGAGACTAAGAACTAATGGTGCTTGGGGACCATTCATTGTTACTATGCTAGGAAACTAAAGACATCAGGGCCCAAAGGTAAATTATTTGAAGGAATTTGGATTGAGTATTTGACTCAGCCACCGCTGCCCTTTAAAAAATTTTTTTCCAACCAAGCCATGATAACCTGAAGAATCTACTTTTGTACAACAAAGAAAACATTCATATTGTTTATAGACTACAAAACTTACATTATGAAATAGAGTATTTATAAATTTTTAGTAAGAGCCGGGCGGTGGTGGCACATGCCTGTAATCCCAGCACTTTGGGAGGCAGAGGCAGGCGGATTTCTGAGTTCGAGGCCAGCCTGATCTACAGAGTGAGCTCCAGGACAGCCAGGGCTACACAGAGAAACCCTGTCTCGAAAAAGCCAAATCAAAAAAAAAAAAAAAAAAAAAAAAAACTTTTTAGTAAGTAACGTTCAATTTATATTAGCCAAAAAGTCATTATGCCTTGGGATAGAAAGTCTGGAGATGGGCTTTTCTGCAGTGGCTTTAACCTTCACACTGAAGAATTGTTACCTGGGAAAATTAGAGTTAGTGGTTGGCTCACTGGCTCTCACAGCAACTGACCTTTCCTTTGCTTATCATTGATCAATTTTAGGCAAACATGGTAATACATACCATGAGCCTAGCACTTGGGAAGCTGGATGGCTAGCCCATCAGCAGCTGGGGCAGCACATCAAGCCCTACCCCAAAGAACAGACACAAATCAACAAACTCCTGGCTTTTTCCTGCATCCAGGCGATTGCTAGGATATGAACAAAGCTTAGTTATTTTTTAATGATTCATGTGCATGTTTGTCTATAGATTTGTTAAATAAGAGGCTGAAAATATGTACATTATAATAGCAGTAGGTAATCCTTTTCTTTTGAATAGTATTAAATCCTTCATGTATAATAAAAATGATTCCTGATGAGAAATTCTAATTAAACTTAGCTATGCTCTCTTGTAGACACTGTTATCTTTCTTACTGCCTGGTCACACTAGACTAAGAAACCAGATAACGGAAGTCTTGGATCTGGAGCTGATAAAACAGGAGGCGGAGAACGGAGCCCTAGACATTTCCAAGCTGGCCGAGTTCATTGTTGGCATGATGGGGGTATTGTGTGCACCTGCTCGGGATGAGGAAGTCAAAGCTCTGAGGGACATTAAGGAGATAGTACCTCTTTTCAGGTACTTTACAGTGTCCTTCCAGTAGAAAGCCTATTGCAGATTTACATCTCCTGAGGCCTAGGAACTCAGTCATTTCAACAGTGTTTCCAAAACAGACATCTAAAACACAGCAATGTCAGAATTGTGTCACTAACTGCCACTGTTTTTGTAGCACTAAGAAGCTAAGGTAGGATCTTGAGTTCAAATCCTGCTTGGGGCACACAGATACTGTCTTAAAAAAAGATGAATGAGGGCTGGAGAGATGGTTCAGTGGTTAAGAGTGTTAGCTGCTTCTCCAGAGGACTCAGGTTCAATTCCCAGCAACCACATGGCAGTTCATAACTATCTGTAACTCCAGTTCAAGGGACCTGACACTCTCACACAGACATACATGTAGGCAAACACCAATTCACATGAAATAATCATTTAAGTATGGCTGAATTGAATGAATAAGTAAAATAAAGAAGAGAGAAGGAAGTGCTTCTTAGTTCCAGCTGCTTGTGTCTGTGATGACTAAGGTGGTCCAGTCTGTTGACTCTTTTTTTTTTTTTTTTTTTTGGATTTTGATTTTTTTGAGACAGGGTTTCTCTGTATAGCCCTGGCTGTCCTGGAACTCACTCTGTAGACCAGGCTGGCCTTGAACTCAGAGATCCGCCTGCCTCTGCCTCCCAAAGTGCTGGGATTACAGGCGTGCGCCACCACCGCCCGGCTCTGTTGACTCTTAAAAAGAAGTCGGGAGAGCTGGGCTTTTGAAAGCACCCTATGAGGATGTTTGGGGTTACTCTAACTCTGCGGCTACCCATGGTAGTTTCTGATGCCTCTGCTTCCCTGTGGGTAGCAGGGGTAGTCTTAGAGAACTGATGGGGGTGTTTGCAGTAGAGAGGCATGCCTCTCAGGATCTGTTGAGCTGGATAGAATAGTGGGGAAGGGCTCCCGTGATGCTGTGGGAAGGGAAGGCTGTGGTTCTGAAGGGCTACGGACCTGGGAGCATGTCTGAACCTAGCCTGCTTCTGTGCAAGGCCACATCTACACCTGAACCTTGGGTTCGTAGCTGCCTCCCGCCGGTGGGCATGCAGTCAAGTCATGGTGTAGGCCAGACAGGATAGAAGGCAGTCTCAGCAGCAGGTCAGGGGTTTGTCCTTTGGGGACAGAGTGTTAGCTAGCAATTATGCCACTGAACTAGAGCATAAAATAACTCTTAAAACAGAAACTGGGATAAGAGGGAGGAAGAAAGGAGAAAGTTAAGTTTTGTTTGCTTTTGTTTGGAACACTGTCCTATGTACCTCTGGCTGTTCTGGAACTCCACTTGTAGACCAGGCTAGTCTCAAACTTACAGAGATCCTCCCGCCTCTGCCTTCATAGTGCAGGGATTATATGTATGAGCCCCCTTATGTAGCCAATTTTTATTCTTTGCTTAGATAATGAATTAACCTATGTAAACACTAGGATGAAGGAGCCTCTGTTTACGTCCAGATCTCTGTCCTTCCTCAGGCTTCCAGGAACAAGTTCTAGGCTCAAGAGGAAGTATCAAGATTGGGATGTTAAAAAGGCACCTTAAGCTGGGCAGCGGTGGCACACACCTTTAATCCCAGTACTTGGGAGGCAGAGGCAAGTGGATTTCTGAGTTTGAGGCCAGCCTAGTCTACAGAGTGAGCTCTAGGATAGCCAGGGCTACACAGAGAAACCCTCCCTGTCTTGAAAAACCAAAAAAAAAAAAAAAGCACCTTAAAATTTTGCATTCTTTCAAGCCATTAGTTAAGAGTTTGTGCTCCAAATTTGCTGTACTTTTTAGAAAAGATTTTATTTTTAGGTGTGTGTGTGTTTGTCTGTCTGTCTGTGTCTCTGCATGTGCATGGGCATGCTGATGCCGGAGGGGGCCAGAGAGCTACCCAGCATAGGTGCTGGGAACCGAACTAAGGTCTCGCTTCTGATGTTCCAACTTGTGTCAAGCTGACATAAAACTAGCCCGTACAACTGACCCCTTGCCAGCTTGACACACAAACACATCACTTTTCAGTTAGAACCTTTTCTTTCTCATTTAGCCCCAAGATGGCACAGTAATGTTAATATCACAATATAAGACATAAATAACTTTAAAAGTCCCATGGTCTTTATAAGTTCAAACACATTGAAAGTTCAGTCTCTATAATACTCAGTCTCTAAAATCTCAAAATCTCTTTCAAAAACTCAGTCTCTCAGCTGTTGACTTTTTTAAAGATCTTAATTAAATATTTTACTTCAAGAAGCAAGAGCCGGGACACAATCACAAACAGATCAAAGCAAAACTGTGTAACTACAACTGTGCAACTCTCTCAGTGCCCAGTGTCTGATTTTTGGGCTCCTCTAAAGAGCCTGGGCCGCCTGCCCTATGCAATACATGGAGCTTGTCTTGTAGGTTCAGGCTGGCTCACTCACCATGGCTGCTGCTGCTCTTGACGGTTGTTCATGGCATGGGCATCTCCAAAATGCTGGGGTCCTCTGCAACTGGGATGGACTTTGACCGATAGCCTCTCCTGGGCTCTCCTCATGGTGCAAAGCCTCAACATTCCTTATGACCACCATGTGGTAATGAGATCTGACGCCCTCTTCTGGAGTGTCTGGAGATTGCTACAGTGTACTTACATATAATAAATAAATCTTAAAAAAAAAAAAAAAAGCTCACTGAGCTTTGAACACTCAATGGCTTTCTTAGCCCAAAGTTCCAAAGTCCTTCCACAATCTTCCCCAAACAGCATGGTCAGGTCAGTCACAGCGATGTCCCAGGATCCTAGTTTGTGTTAGGGTTTCTATTGCTGTAGTGAGGTGCCATGACCAAAAGCAGGGAGAAAAGGGTTATTTTACTCACAGTTGCACAGAACAGTTTATTATCCAAAGCAGGGCGGGCAGGAGCCTGGAGGGAGGAGCCGAAGCAGAGGCTGTGGAGGAGCCCCGCCTCCTGGAGGGAGGAGCCGAAGCCGAGGCTGGGGAGGAGCCCTGCTTCCTGGCTTTTCCCTTGCTTTGCTTAGCCAGCTTTTAATTTTTTATTTTTATTTTAAAGCCTGCTTTCTTTTTTTTTTTAATTTTAAATTTTTTTAAATTAAGATTTTATTTTATTTTTTAATTTTATATACATTGGTGATTTGCCTACATGTATGTCTGTGTGAAGGTGTTGGATCCTTGAGTTGTAGACAGTTGTGAGCTGCTATGTGGGTGTTGGGAATTGACCCCAGGTCCTCTGGAAGAGCAGCTAGTGATTTTAACCACTGAGCCACCTCCCCAGCCCTAAAGCCTGCCTTCTTATAGAACCCAGGACCATCAGCCCAGGGATGGCACCACCCACAGTGGTCTGGACCGCCCTTATCAATCCCTAATCGCTCCAGGCTTGCCCACACCCCAATCTCATGAGGTATTTTTTCAACCGAGGCTCCCCCTCTGATGATTCCAGCTTGTGTCAGGCTGACATAAAACCGGCTAGCACAGGGCCATCCCTCCAGTCTCCTAAATCCATTTTCTTAATCCATTTTTCTCAGATTTCCAAGGTTTCTTTTGCTGCCCCTTCTAAGATGAATCACATCTCTTTTCCTTTAACGTGTGCTTGCATCATGGCTGCTTCTAAGTTTCTTCTCTTTTCCAGGGCCATATTTTCTGTGTTGGACCTAATGAAAGTTGACATGGCCAACTTTGCCATCAGCAGCATTCGGCCACACCTCATGCAGCAGTCAGTGGAATACGAGAGGAAGAAGTTCCAGGAGGTGCTGGCCAGGCAGCCAGGTGGGTAGCGCTGCTGGAACCATGCGGTGTCCGGCATTGCCTGTAACATGTTACTATTAAAACTTTATTTATCCCTGAGGAAAACATCAGTTTCAGCTAAATTATATTTCAGGTCTTGATGTTTGTCCTTGATGACAAATCTCTGTTAATTAGCTTTTCTCGACTATGGGAACAGCAGGGAGCCGCTTTACCTCTTTCCTTATGCCTGCCTCCGTGTTCACAACCCGGAAAGGGCAGCTTTCACTGGTGTCTCACTGGTGGTGGTGTTTGGTTAGAGGGGTTTTTTATTTGTTTGCTTTTTGTTTTTTTATTTTTTTGTTTCTGAGACAGGGTCTCAAAATCCACGTAGCTCTGGGTAGAGTGCAGCACTGCCTTTCCAGTTTCAGGATTAAGGCATGCACCACCACACCCAACTTTGGTTTTGGTTTTGAGACCAGGTCTTGTCCGCAGCCCAGGTGGCCTGGTATTCATTGTGAAATCCAGGCTGCCCTTAAACTATGACTGCCTTCCTGTCTTTGTTTCTCCAAGTGCTGGGGAGAAAATGGCATTTTTACAAGCCTCATGTGACTTCAGGTAAACAACTGAGTCTAGTACTGTTGTGTCTGTAGGATGTTTTCAGATGCAGTGTGTGGTGCATTTCCTGTAGCACTGCTTTGCTAATGAGATGAAAATGGCAGTCTGGATATATCTTGTTGCCTGACCAGGTTGGTTAACTCAGTGGCCACAGAAGTTAATTCCTATAGTCTTATATGGAAGCTTGGGGCCAGGAGGAACGGAGAGGGGAGAGTGGAAGTAATGGGAGAAGACTGGCTGGCACACTTCAGTCTGTCAGGGGCCATGGTGCCCAGGAGGCACCGGGGCCATGGTCTTCTAGGCTAAGGAGCGAGGCAGAGTCAGGTGCCAGGAGCTCAGCCGCCGTGAGAGACTCGCTGCTGCACAGGCGCCAGGCGCCTACCTGGAGTCATCACAGTCTAGGACTTGTCTACCGTCTCAGGGTTTCCAAAGCCTGAAGG